>NW_024044829.1:13938134-14036897 GCF_015852505.1 Tachyglossus aculeatus | reverse complement strand
ACCATCACTATGCTTCAGGAGTTTACAAGTACTCTGAACACAGAAAGTGTCTTACCACTAAGCCAAGCTGCTTCTCCGAGTACAGTGTTCTGAACACAGTAAGTGCCCAATATATACTACTGATTGATTGATAAATGCAGAGGTGGATGGGCAACCACTGGAGGAGTGGGGAAACATGGACTGAATGCTTATTTTAGAATAATGATCCGAGCAGCAGAGTGAAGTATGGATTGGAGTGGAGAGAGGCAGGAGGCAGGAGGTCAGCAAGGAGGTTAAAGCAGTA
Organism: Tachyglossus aculeatus; assembly: GCF_015852505.1. Classification (NCBI taxonomy): domain Eukaryota; kingdom Metazoa; phylum Chordata; class Mammalia; order Monotremata; family Tachyglossidae; genus Tachyglossus; species Tachyglossus aculeatus. Next base: position 14,036,614 of record NW_024044829.1, on the reverse strand, counting down.
GTCAAGGTGGGTTAGGCTAAAGAGTTCATAAAACACATTAAGCATGTTGGATAGAGAAGAAGGGGTGGATTTTTGTGATGCTGTGAAGAGTGAACTGACAGGATATGATGACAGATTGAATAGGTGCATTCACTTATAAATGATATATTAATATTAATGTCTGTCTCTCCCTCTAGACTGTAAGTTCATTGCGGGTAGGGTTCTTGTGTACCAATTCTGTTGTATTGCACTCTCTCGAGTGCTTAGTATAGTGCTCTGCACACAGTAAGCGTTCACTAAATACCACTTTTGGTGATGATGATGACAATGATGATGACTGAATGAGTGACATGAGTTGTAGATAATGTCAAGGTTATGGGCTTGTGGGACAGGTGCTGTAGACAACATAATCATCTTCCCCATCCCACAAGCCCTCAACCTTGGCATTATTCTTGACTCCCCTTTCTCTTTCAACCCTTATGTTTAATTTATCAATTCTTGCTACCCGTTATTTCCATAATCCAACCATTCCTCTGTATCTGAGACACAGTGTTGCCTAGTGGAAGGAGCCCAGTACTGGCAGTCTGAGGACCTGGGTTCTAATCCCAGGTCATCCACTTGTCTGCCATGTGACCCTGGACAAGTCACTTCACAGTTTAGAGAAACAGCAAAGCCTAATGGAAAGAGCCCAGGGCTGGAAATCAGAAGACCTGGGTTATTATCCCAGCCCCGCCACTTGTCTGATGTGTAATCTTGGGTGAGTCAGTTGATTTCTCTGTGCCTCATTCCACTTTTGTAAATGAGGGTATAAAGGCTTGAAAATGGGAATTCTCCCTCCTACTTAGACTTTAAGCCCCATGTGGTATGGAGCTGTGTCCTAGCTGATTATCTGCTTAACAAACACCTCAGTCATTACAATTAAATGGGTGGCACATAGGTTCCTGGTACATATTAAACACTTAACAAATACAATAAAAAGGGGGGAGTAGACACTTCCACTGTGGGGATAGGAAGTGGAAGATTCCATTGTAGCTTCCACTGAGAAGCAGTGTGTCCTAGCAGAAAGAGACCACAGTTGGGAGTCAGACGACCTGAGTTCCAATCCCAGCCCCATCCCTTGTCTGATGGGTAACATTGGACAAGTCCCTTCATTTCTCTTAGAGAAGCAGTGCAGCCTAACAGAAACAGCCCAGATTGGTAGACAGAGGACCTGGGTTCTAGTCTCACTTCCACCACTGCTATGTCTGCTACATGACCTTCGGCAAATCATTTCACTTTCTGTGCCTTAATTTCCTAATCTGCAAATGGGAACTCAGTCCCTGTTCTTCCTCCTGTTTAGACTATGAACCCCTGGGACCTACTGGCCTTGTATTTAGCTCAGCACTTATATATAGCAAGCATTTAAAAACCACACTATTAGTAGTAGTAGTAGTAGTATTACAGTTTGAACGGGTGGTAGGTGGGGCCTAGGAAAACTGCTGGAAATGCTGGGGGGGGGGGGGGAAAGGATGAGGTAAGAATGAGGCGGGGCTGGGAGGGGAGGCCTGCAGCGATTGGTCAGTATGGGAAAGGCAGCCTGGTTGGGTGGGATGGGAGTGGTGACCTGCAACAATTGGATGGGTTGAGGGGCAGCCCACAGCGATTGGACTGGGTAGCCGTCAGTGATTGGACAGGGCGTTTGGGGGTGGCCTGCAGCAGATTGGTCAGATCAGAGGTTTGCCTGCAGTGATTGGACAGAGCAGGCTAGGTGGCCCGAATGTCCAGGAGGTCCAGGGTAGACTGAAAGCTACTAACTCAGAGTTATCCTGGGCCGGGCTAAGACAGGGGTAGGGCACGTGACCCTGCAGGGTGGTGCCTGGCTGGTTTTCCTGGCTGGTGGGCTCGGTTCTGATGGATGCTGGAGGTCCTGGGAACTACTAGGGATTGTGTCCAACAGGTAACCATCAGGGTTTGAGAAGTGGAGGGGGGGGGGCTATCTAGCATTCCATGGAATTTACTGAGTGCTTACTGTGTGTGGAGCACTGAATTGAGTGCTTTGTATAACAAAGGAGGTAGATATGTTCCCTGCCCCCAAAATCAATCAATTCACCCATGAATGGTATTTAGTGAGCTCTTACTGTGTGCAGAGAAGTGTACTAAGCATTTGAGACAGTTCAGTAAAACAGAATCGATAGGCTATTCCCTGCCAACAGAATCAATTAATCAATCAATCAGTAGAATTTATTGTGTGGAGCACTGTACTAAGTGTTTGGGCCAGTATAGCCTAACAGAGTGGGTAGACCTGTTCCCTACCCACAAGGAGCAATCAATCAATCAACTGTATTGATGGCACAGCAATCGTGCACAGAGCACTGCCGAGCACTGTATGAAGCACTTGGGAAAGGACAACAATATAACTGACACATTCCCTGCCCACAGCAGTCTATTGGGTGCAGAGCAATGTACTACTAGGGAGAGCACAAAAGAGTTAGTCAGTCAATCATATTTACTGAACACTTACTTACTGTGTGCCAGGCACCGTACTTAGTGCTGAGGTGGATAAAAGCAAATCGAGTTATACACAGTCCCTGTCTCATGTGGGGCTCACAGTTTCAATCCCCATTTTACAGATGAGGAAACTGAGGCCCAGAGAAATGAAGAGGCTTGTCCAGGGTCACACAGCAGACAAGTGGCAGAGCCAGGATTAGAACCTATGCCCTTCTGACTTCCAGGGCCATGCTCTATCCACTACGCCACACTAGGCAACCTCTGGAGGTTCTTGAGGAATCGGGAGATGTGGACTGAATGTTTCTTTAGAAAAATGATCCAGGCACCTGAGTGAAGTATTAGCTGGAGTGGGGAGAGACAGGAGGCAGGCAGGTCAGCAAGGAGGCTGACACAGTAATTAAGGAAGAGGAAGAGGAACATCTCACTCTGCTCTGATGAGAAAATCTGAGATGTAAGGTACTGCAAAAACATTCTTAGGGAAAACTTAAGTTTTTGGATTGGTCTGGATTATATTAAGCAATAATAATAATGAGTTCATAATGATTGTGTCAGCTAAAATAAAACCTTTATCATAATGTTGGTTGTTAAAACATCATCATGCCTTCCAAGAACAGTTGGGATCCACACTACTTCAAAACACACACTTTCCTTCACACCTGTTTTGCTGTCCCAGAGCTCCTGTGCTTTTGCCCACCACTGGTAGAATGAGAGGATAAAGATGAAAACTCTTGCAGGAACTAATTGTAAGGGGACTGTGCACGAACATTTTTCATCTGCTTGTATCTCAAACTCACTTGAGTAGGCTGGCTTTGAAGACCCAGTTGAACATTAAAATGGGAAATATTGCATGCAGCAAACTTCTCCTTTTCCACCTCAAATACTCTGTACTCACTCAGGCAAAAGTGGAAGACGTTGCATGAAGAAAATTTCTCCATTTCTTCTCTGCTATCTCAAAGAGTTGGAAGGCCTTGAAAACCACGAGAGTATGAAGCAAATCACTCTTTTTCTGCTGCAAATATGTCTTCCCCTCACTTGAGGAATTAGGTCTTAAAGACCCAGGAGAGAATTACGTTCATTCAATGCATTCATTCAGTAGTATTTATTGAGTGCTTACCGTGTGGAAAGCACTGTACTAAGCATTTGGAAAGTACAATTCATCAACTAATAGAGACAATTCCTACCCAACAACGGGCTCACAGTCTACAAGGTGGCGGGGGGGGGGTGGCGGGGAGAGACAGACAGCAAAACAAAACAAGTAGACAGACATCAATAGCATCAATAGAAATAAGTAGAATTATCGATATATACACATCATTAATAAAATAAATAGAATAATAAATATGTACATATATACACAATTGCTGTGGGGCAGGAAGGGGTGTAGAACAGAGGGAGGGAGTTGAGACATAGGGGAGGGGAGGAAGTGTGAGGTATTGCATAAAGCAAAATTCCCTTTTCCCCTTCTAACATTCTCTCTGCTCTCTTGACTTAGGCCATGAAGATATAGAAGTTGAATAACAGAGGAGATACTGTAAGAAGCAAAAATCTCTCCTTTTTCTCTTCTAACAGTCTCTGCTTCCTTGAGGTGTTGAGGACCCAGGAGACAAGTTAGGGGAAGTTATCACATGAAACAAATATGCTACCTTTTCCACATCGAAAACTATTTGCTCACTTTGAGGAGTTAGGAAAAAATTAAGTAAATATTGCATAAAGGGCAACTCTGCTTTAACTCCCTAAATATTTTCTCCACTCTCAAGGAGATAGGCCCTAAGGACCAAGATAGAATTAAGATAGATATTGCATAAATCAAATCTTTCATTTTGCCCCTCAAATATTCTCTCTGTTCTCTTGAGGAGTTTGGCGTTATGGACCCAATACATAATTCATGGTCAGATATGGAATGAAACAAATCTCTCCTTTTCCTCAAATATTCTCACTGCTTGCTCAAGCCTTAAAGACCCAGAGGAGATGATTGAATGAATGAATGAGACACAAAACAACCTCTACCTTTATACCTGAGATATTCTCTCTGCACAGATTTCATCCTAAAGAACCAGCAGAAAATTTAGTAGATGATATTGCATGAAGCAAATCTCTCCTTTTCCTCCTCAAAAGTTCTTTGCTTGTTTGAGGAGTTAGGTCTCAAAGACCCAATGGGAGAACTGAGTTGGAGATGGAGCAGATGTCTCCTTTTCCTTCTCTAACATTCTCTCTGCTTGCTCAGCTATAAAACCAAGGAGAGAATTAAATGGGAGACATTGCATAAAGCAAATCTCTCCTTGTCCACCACAAATATTCTCCATGCTCTGGAGAATGTTAGGCCTTAAAAGCCAAAGAGAACATTAAGAAGTTAAGTTAAGAAGTTAAGTTAACAAAGCAAATCCCTCCTTTTCCTCCCCAAATATTCTTGCCCTAAGAGTATAATAAGCCAAATGAAGATGAAGGGGAGTTTGCTCTCGATGGAGCCAGGGAGAAGGGGGAGAGAGGGGTGTTCTTTAAGCTGCAGCTTCTTATTCATTCATTCAATCGTTTTTATTGAGCATTTACTGTATGCAGAGCACTGTATTAAGCGCTTGGGAAGTACAAATATTTATTCTACTTCTAACAACTACTCAACCCCACACCAACATTGCCTCTCCCTTCTCGACCATATTCCCATACAGAGTGGAAAGGGTTAGTGTGTGAGATTACTAACTACCATGTGTAGGTTATCTGTGATGATGCTCCCTTCCATTAAGAGGCACATTTATACAGAAAGAGAATAAGCTCAAAAATGTGTACCTGCCTATACCAAGAAAGGAGCATTTCACCATCAATGGTATGTGTTGAACCCTTACTATGTGTAGAGCATTGTACAGAGTCTGGAAGAGAACATTACAAGCACATTTGTCCTGTGAATTATCAGTGAGCAAATGAATAATATATTTGTTTATATTCATCATTCATTGATTCATTCAACTGCATTTATTGAGTGCTTACTGTGTGTAGAGCACTGTACTAAGCGCTTAAGCACTGTCTAAGCACTGTCTCCCCCTTTAGACTGGAAACTCTTTGTGGCCAGGGAATGTGTCTATTTACTGTGCTGTACCTTGCTCTCCCAAGTGCTTAGTACAGTGCTCTGTGCACAGGGTAAACACTCAATAAATACCAATGATTGATTGACTGATTGATTGAGCGAAGTCCAAATTTTGCTTCTCTGCTTAATTCATTCAATCATTTACTTGTTCATTCAATCGTAATCATTGAGTGCTTACTGTTGCACAGCACTGTACTAAGCGCTTGAGAGAGTACAATACAACAATAAACAGACACATTCCCTGCTCACAGTGAGCTTACCGTCTAGGAGTAGGAGGAGGCAGACATTAATATCAGTAAATTACCGATGTGTACATAAGTGCTGTGGGGCTAGGAGTGGGGAAGAACAAAGGGAATAAGTCAGGGAGACGCAGAAGGTAGTGGGAGAAGAGGAAAGGGGGGTTTATTCAGGGAAGGCCTCTGAGGGGAGACGTGCCTACAATAAGGCTTTGAAGCGGTGGAAGAGTAATTGTTTGTTGGATTTTAAAAGGAAGGGCATTCCAGGCCAGAAGCAGGACGTTGATGTGGGGTTGGCAGTGAAAGTGAAGTAGATTGACATAAGTACTTTTAGAAACAGCAGTTCAAAATTAACCATTGAGTAAAGGCATTCAGTGCTTGGTACAATGCTTGGTATACAGTAAGAGCTTAACGAATACCATAATGATTATTAGAGGCTTCTGCTCTCCCTCTCGTCTTACTGGGCATCAATCAGTCAATCAACCAATTGTATTTACTGAGCATTTACTGTGTGCAGGGCACTGGTTAAAGTTAAAAAACAACAACATAACAGACACATTCCCTCCTAAGGCTTCTCTTGTAGAAATGAGGGGTGTGTGAAAAGGCAAACATTTCTCCAGTATCTAGGGAGACCTTCCCAAGCCCCATGCTCCAGAGCCCCAAGGGTAAGGGAATCCAGGGCTGCACAGTTCTGAGCTTCTCCTTGCTTACTGTTCCTACTTTTGTGATTCCTCCAAGCCTTGTATTACTGTCCTGAGATGGTCCAGGAAGAATAGTTATCATTGATAATTACAAAATAATGAGATGAGGTAACTGTACTGTTTAGCACGAGACTGGTCATTTTTCTATTGCTTTAGAGATATTCAGTCAATCAATCATATTTATTGAGGACTTTCCACGTGCAAAACACTGTACTAAATGCTTGGAAGAGTACAATATGAATCACTAAGTACTTGAGAACCCTGACCTGCTCCCTCTGTTGCTACCCCCATACCAGACCCACAGCACTTATTTCCATGTCTCACATTTATTTGTCAGTATTGATGGTGGTCTGACCCCTCTAGAGTGTAAGCTCTTTTTGGGCAGGGAATGTGTCTGTTTATTGTTGTATTGTACTTTCCTAAGCGCTTAGTACAGTGCTCTGAACTTGGTAAGCTCTCAATAAATATGATTGATTGAATACATGAATGAATGAATGAATGAATGAATGAATGAATGAAAATAAGAGGGTCGGTAAACAAGTTCCCTATATACAACAAGTATTCATTCCAGCTTAGTTAATTCACTATGGGTGAGTTAAAAGGAATTTAAATACTTTCTGATCATTGAAAACCAGATCATGGATCAGTTTTAAAACATTTGTTTTACTAATGTGAGCTGTGGTTAGTTAATATTAACGAATATTGTGGCATTTGTTAAGTGTTTACTATGTTTTAGGCACTGGGGTGGATATAATATAATCAGGTCAGATACCAGTCCATGTCCAAAATGGAGTTCCAAGTCTAAAGCAATGAAAGAATAGGTATTTAATTCTCATTTTACAAATGAGAAAACTGAGTCACAGAGAAGTTAAGTGACTTGCCCAATTCACCCAGCAGATGAGTGGTGGCACTGAGATTAGAACCCAGGTTTCCTGACTCCAAATTATGTGTTAGAGTCAAACCTTCCATCCTTCCAAACCACCTGTAAGTAGTCTACTACTGCTGTTTATATGTTTCATCACTGAAAATATTTCTCTTAGACATTTTTAAAAGCAGCTTTCACATCCTTGTTCCTTAGACTGTAAATTACTGGATTCATCATAGGAATCACAATGGTATAAAATAGAGACACAAACATGCCATGCTCCAGATTGTAGCTTGAACTGGGTCTGATGTATGTGGCGAGTATTGCACTGTGATATATGGTCACTCCAGCCAGGTGGGAGGCGCAGGTTGAAAAAGCCTTGTGTCTCCCTTGAACAGAGTGGATCCTCAGGATGGCAGCTAGGATGCAGCTGTAGGAGATGATCACAATCAGGACGGTGAGCACCTCAATAGCGCTCACAAAATTGAAGAGTAACAGTTCATTGATGTGTGTATCAGAACAGGAGAGGGATAAGAGTGGGGGGATATCACAGAAACAATGTTTGATTTCATTGGAGCCACAGAAGGATAAACTGAAGGTGGCAGCTGTATGTAAGATGCCATTCAGGAGGCCACCAATATAGGAGCCAATAATGAGTGACACATAGATTCTGGGTGAAATAATGGCCATGTAGAGCAGAGGATTAAAAATGGCCACATAGCAATCATAAGCCATGGCAGCCAGAAGAAAAGACTCAGTGGTTCCAAAAGTTAGGAAGAAAAGCATTTGTGTGGCACAGCCAGAAAAGGAGATGGATTTATTTCCCAATAAAAAATTCAGCAACATCTTGGGGGTGACAACAGAGGAGTAGCAGGCATCCAGAAAAGATAAGACACTCAGGAAATAGTACATGGCGTTGTGAAGCCGGGGGTCCATTCCAACCAGCCCAACTATTCCCAGGTTCCCCGCCAAAGTGAAAAGATAGATGGCTAGAAACAGCAAGAACAGAATGATCTGTAGCTCCTCAGGAACTGGGAATCCCATCAGAACAAACTCAATTATAGTAGAGTCATTATGCATGCTTACTGCCACCATGTCCAATCTGTAAATTGTGCAGAATATTGAAATTAAGAGCTAAAATGAAATGATCATTTCATCATTTGTAAAATGATTTAGCCTTACATAGGCATTTATCAACATTTATCAATGAAGTCAGTGTATTTATTCAAAGTATCAAATCTCTATTCTCCATAATCCTTCAGTGAAAATGACCCAATTCAGTAGACAGTTTTAGAGTAAACTATGGACTGGATTTCCTTGAAAGCACTGTATTGTCTAAATTTCAAGATGTTTTGCTAACTTCACCTTGACTTCAAACTTTCTTTGCTTAAACATTCCTTCTTCTTATTTATTCTCCACAAACACACAGAAATGGAAGCATAAGTAACTTGGGTGAGTTTGAATCCTAGACAATTTAGATATATGAGAATTTAAAAAAAAATCACACAACTCCATTCCTTTCACAATAGATTTTGCACCTGAATGCTGCTTCTCTCCCTTATGCCTCTCCAGGTTTTCCTTCATACAGTTGACATATCACCTTTTCTAAGTGTCATATGTAAGATATCATTCTCATCCTTCCAAATCACCGATATCTACCTATTTCTTCTTACGTGAAAGAAAGCCCTCAGCATTTTCCTTCAAGGTTCTCCATCAGTTTATTCACTATCCACTCTTCTCCTGCTACTCTGAAGCTAGTACTCTTCATTTTGTGGCTATGAAAAACAGGATGTCTATGAGAAACAGTGTGGCTTAGTGGAAAAAGCATGGGATTTTGGGTCAAAGGATGTGGTTCAAATCCCAACTCCGCCACTTACCTGCTGTGTGGCTCAGTTACCTCATCTGTAAAATGGGGATTAAGACTGTGAACCCCACATGGAACAACCTGATTACCTTGTATCTACCCCAGCACTCATGTGCTTGGCACATGATAATGATAATAATGATAACAATAATGGTATTTGTTAAGCCATGCACAGTTCTAAGCGCTGGGGTAGATACAAGGTAATCAGGTTGTCTCATGTAACTGAGGCACAGGGAAACTAAGCGTCTTGCCAAAAGTCACACAACTGGTAAATGTCAGAATTGGGATTAGAACCCACTACCTCTGACTCCCAAGCCCGGGCTCTTTCTATCAAACCATGCTGCTTCTTGTAAGTGCTTAACAAATACCATTGTTATTATTATGATTATCATCATCATTATTATTATGTAATTCTCTAACTGTGCCTTTCTCGCTCCTCTCTCACATCTGCTGTTCAAACCTTCCCTTCTTCTTCAAACTCCTCCTCCTGCCAATCCACTAAACCACGTATCTCCCTCTTGGAAAATCACCTTCTTTGGGAGACTTTACCAATATTCACCATCTAACTGGGCATGCCACCTCAATTCTAATGAATTAACATGACTATTATTATGTATCCATACATTATGTATGTAGTTATTTAATGGCTTTTGTTTTCTAATTTTACATCAATGTTCTTTACTCTTTTGCTGAACGTAAATTTGACAATATGTGTCTGCTTATCTCCCATGGTTTGTAAGCTTCTCAAGGTCAGGAAATGTCTTTAAAGCCTATTGTATTTTCCCAAACACTTTATTCAGTGCCAGTAAATGCTGACAATATCTTTATATTGCTTCTGGTAATAGTGATAATGATGATAATATCAATTTAAAACTCTACCTCACTTAGCCCATGTGGACATAGTCTTGGCCAGACACTTCCTCAATACATTCCCAAAATACAAATATTACCGGAATCTGAAGTTTCTTAACCTCATCGAATCTGAACAGTAACACATTAACATTAATATTCATGCACAATCACACTAACTGCTTAATAAATTCTATTATTACTACAACTACTAACACAATAAAAATACCATAGAGGAATCATGGGAATGATCACAACAATTTATAAAAACCTCATCTTCGGCTCATAGCTCGATCAAATCTTCCAGACATTTGTTCATTCCTAAAACAAATCCGATTTACAAATCTTGCACTAGGCAAGTTTCATACCAATAAGGATACATGTTATCAACCTGAAAATCCATACAACCATATAGAGCCTTACTAAAGAATAATAATAATATTATTATATAGAGCATAGAGCCTTACTAAAGAATAATAATAATAGTAGTAGTATTTGTTAAGCCCTTACTATGTGAACACTATGTGTGTTCTAAGCCCTGGGGAGGTTACAAGGTGATCAGGTTGTCCCACGGGGGCTCACAGTTTTATTCCCCATTTTACAGATGAGGTAACTGAGGCCCAGAGAAGTTAGTGACTTGCCCAAATTCACACAGCTGACAGTTGGCAGAGCTGAGATTTGAACCCGTGACCTCTGACTCCAAAGCCCATGCTCTTTTCACTGAGCCATGCTTTGCCTTTCTTGGTAGTTAGGGAGAAACTTTGAGTACACACTGCCAATTTTTCTCTCCTTTGGCCCCTTTGCAGAGCTAGGTGTGGATGGAATAGCCTCATGTAGGAGAGTAAAGGAAAAAGATTTTTTTCCAGAATCCTGAGCCGAATAATTGTGTATGGGGTCTTTCAGTTTATGTGTAGCCCCCAAAATGCGGGCCTAGAACCACCTCCACCAAGAGACTATTACCTTAACCTTCTCCACTTTTTTCTGTCCTTGATCTTTTCAGGCTCAGTGCCTTGGTGAAAACCCCTCCTCCCTCATCCACCTATTTCCTTCCCCTTTTTCCCCATAGTGGAGTGACACTAGGAGACAGGGTTTGTTTGTTCCACATTCAGGACTGGCAGGTGGCCCCTTTCCCTGCTCTCAGGATCCTGAAGTCATCCTTTACTATTTCTTTTCCAGGTTTGAGCAGTGTCATGCCCCGCAGTTTTTCAGAATCCAGTCCCCGAGTCAAACATAGCATCTGATGCTCCCAGCCTTCAAAATCAATCTGACTCTAAAATGTGAGATGTGAAGAAATCAGAATTTCCACTCAGAGTTATCTCTGCGGCCATATTTATTTTTTCTATGAGCTATAATAGGAAATGGTCTTATTCTCTGCTAAGAAATTCACCAACATTTTAGGGGCAATGACTGTGGAATTACCTAGATTGACGAAAGCCATATGCCAGAGGAAAAAATACATTGGAGATTTTAGTCGGGAATCTATATTGGTAATCATGATTATCCCAAGATTTCCTATTGTTGAAATAAGATAGATGATTACAAACACCAGGAAGAGAGGAATCTGCCATTCTGGATAGTTTGAGATTCCTAAGAGAACAAACTCAGTCACATAGGTCAGGTTTCTTTCTGCCATATATTCTGTCTGCATCAGCTGCTTGAGAAAGAAAACAGAGGTGTCAGTACGCAAGTGTCTTCTGAGCAGGGTGATAGTTGTTTTTTAATGGTATTTGTTAAGAGCTTACTATGTACTATTTGATAGTTCTACCATCAAATAATTATCAATTGCATTGGAGTAAAATAATACTCTCCCATGTGTTTACTGATACTTTGGTCAAGTGCTTATCATAAAATATTTAATGTTAATATTGTATGAAATATCTGCATTTTCCCCCAGGATGAATGTTCCAATGCTTATTTGTATTAACATGTACATTATATGTATATTTTGTATTGTATGCATATTACATATTAGAGAAGCAGAATGGTCTTGTAGAAAGAGTAGGGGCCTGGGAGTCAGAGGACCTGAGTTCTAATCCCAGCTCTACCAATTGCCTGCTGTGTGAACTTGGGCAAATTACTTAACTTCTCTGTGCCTGTTTCAACTGTTCTCCCTCCTATACTGTGAGCCCCATGCAGGAAAGGAACTGTGTCCAACCTGTTTAACTTGTTTAACCTGTTTAACTTAACCTCAACACTTAGTATCATTATTGATACATAATAAATACTAAACAAATGCCATAATTATTTATTGTATTTTTTATTTTACTCTACAACTTGATTAAACCCTAAATTATGGGGAGTTTTGGAAAGAGTAGACTCTCCAACTCTGATACGGGGACTAGTTTCTATTCATAACATTGTTCCAGAAGAAAATTGAGAAGCAGCATGTTTTAGTGGAAAGCACTAGAGTCAGAGGATCTGGTTCTAATCCTGGCTCTGCCAGTTGTTTGTTGTGTGACCTTTAGCAAGGCACTTCACTTCTTGGTGCCTCAATTTCCTCAACTGTAAAATCAGGATTAAATACTCATTTTCCCTCCTACTTAGAATGTGAGCCATATTTATTCATTCATTCCATTGTAGTTTTTGAGCTTACTGTTTGCAAAGCACTGAACAAAGCAGTGGGGAGACTACAATATAAAAACAGACACATTCCTGTCCATAATGAGCTCACAGTCTAAAGGGAGAGAAAGACATTAACATAAATAAATTGATAAAGAAATAAATAGAATAAAATAAGTCCCATGTGGGACATGGGCTGCATCCAACCTGATTAACTTGTATCTATCTCAGCCACTTAGAATAGTGTTTGACACACAAGTGCTTAATAAATGTCATTAAAATTTTGGTTCTGACACATTATTATGGCTTGAAGCACAAGTTTCAGGGACCAATTGATTAGTAAGTCTGTGGACTGCCAGCTGCACCTAAATCACCTGGATATGCCCCAGTCAGTTCTAAGCAGAATTCAGTTCTAAGCAGAATGAAGTATCACAATTAGCACAGGTCGAGGAATCAGAGGACATGGGTTCTAATCCCAGCTCTGGCTCTTGCCTGCTGTGGTACCCACGGCAAGTCACTTCACTTTTTAGTGCCTCAGTTTCGGACTTGAGTCACACAACAGACAAGTGGTGGAGCTTGAATTAAAATCCAAGACCTGATTCCCAGGCTGGTGCTCTATCCACATTCTCTATAGCATTAAAGATACAAATTACTCAAAACCAGCAAAAATATTCTTGGTTAATCTTGAATGAAGTATCTCCCTAAATGAACAACCAAAATGGTAACTTGGATAACGTTCTGGTTATCACAGGTTTTTGCTGAATTAAGTGAGTTGGTTTAGTGCGGAAAATAAGCCCAGTGGTCTAACCAACCTGTGGAGGAAAATCTGCTGTTCTTCACTCAGGTGGTTCTCATTGAAATGTTACTGAGGTTTCTGTTTGCTCCCATTTCCCATGGGTTATACAGAATGCAAAGGATCTCAAGATGCAAAGAATCCTTGAAATGAGTGTCATCTCCAGAGGGAAGATAGAAATTGTTTCCAGAGATCAGGTGGGGCACCTCCCCTTCTCCCCCCAACCTCCCACCCTCCACTAGAAGGGAGGAGACTCAGCTCATCAGTGTGCAGGGCCTGCTTTTCTTCGCTCAGGTAGTTCTCATTGAAATATTGCTGGGGTTTAAGTTTGCTCCCATTTCCCATGGGATACACAGAATGCAAAGGATCTCAAGATGTAAAGAATCCTTTAAAGGAATGTCTTCTACAGAGGGAAGATGGAAATTGTTTCCTATTTAGACAATATTGCCCTGTAATCTCCTAGCAAAAAAGATTCATAATCACTTAAAAGTTGAGGACCAGAGAATAATATTTTTGTGGTTTTTGCAAGAAATTCAAAAGTACAAGGCCAAGTTGGAGAAAGGAGGGGGATTCCAGGGCAGTGTGGACAGTTGAGGCAATATCCCTTCTGGTGAGAAAAAAGTGGTTTCTTAGTCTGAATAGCTATTAACATCGAACAAATTCAGCCATCAATTGCTCAATTTTTGAATTTACATGTGTTGAGTTTAATATTTAAAGCAAATGGGTGTTATTGCCTTTGTTTTTTATGAGTTCAATAGTAATTGATAATAAATGATGATGATCCAGAGAAAGTGATGATTATGGGCCACCAAACTGAATAATTTGGATCAATAAATATTACTTTTCCTCAATAACAAGTTTGGTATTTTGGTTCCTTCATTAATAACAATAATTGCTTTATTTGTTAAGTCCTTACTGTCTGCCAAGCACTGTATTAAGCGCTAGTTTAATTTCAAGATAATGAGGTCTCACATGGGGCTCACAGTCTAAGTAGGAGTGGGAAAAGGTATTGAATCCTCATTTTATAGATGAGGAAACTACAGCACATAGAAATTAAGTGACTTGCCCTAAGTCTCACATCCGGTAAATGGTGGAGTCAGGTTAGGGACACAGGTCCTCTGACTCATAGGCTCATGCTCTTTCAACTAGGCCATGCTTGTCCCTTCTTCATTATGCTAGAAATTGGTTTGGCTTTCCATTTCTCAAGTATGGGCACAGCCTACATTGACTAATTTGTTTGGGTGTCACATTCCCTTTGTGAAACAGATAAGAAAAGTAAATAATCTTCTGCAATGGATCAGTTCGAAATTTCGTTTCACTTTCAGATGAAATACCTGGCATTTCATATGTTAATGGGACAAAACAAACCTTCAATGCCAAAGAAAGGTTTTGGGGTACAGTTCTATACAGAAAGAGGGGCCTTGTGGGGACCTGCAGGGTGGTTCAGAGCAAAGAAATTGGAAACACATTAAATAAAGTTAATGGAGATTGGTCAAGTGCCATATTACGCAGTTTGTTATAACTGTGACTTTTCTGCAGGGATTTGACAGGTAATAGGGTCCAAAATGGGAATACTTGGTTGTAACCAAGGAGGTATCATGCTATGTTATTCATGATTTTTCTAACTAGGTGCACAATTTTAGGTCAGTATTCCCCTGGTGGAAAGCCATGTATATTCATTTCTGAGGATTGCATAGAGTAAAGGTTTTGGAAATATGTATACTTTGGTTGGCCTAGTACAATCAATTAATCAGTGATAATTATTGAACCCTTTCTATGTGCAGAGAACTTGATAAAACTCTTCGGAAAGTTCATTCAATAAACTCATTCTTGTGTCTGTTCATTGTTCTATTGTATTCTCTCAAGCACTTAGTACAGTACTTTGTACACAGTAAGTGCTCAATAAATACGATTGATTGAGTTAATGGACTAAGCCCTCCTTTCCTCTTCTTCTACTCCCTTCTGTATCACCTGACTTACTCGTTTTATTCATTCCCCGCTCCCAGGCCCACAGCACTTGAGAAGCAGGGTGGCTTAGAGGAAAGAGCGTGGGCTTGGGAGTCAGAGGTAATCGGTTCTAATCCTGGCTCCACCACTTGTCAGCTGTGTGACTTTGGGCAAGTCACTTAACTTCTCTGTGCCTCAGTTACCTCATCTGTAAAATAGGGATGAAAACTGTGAGCCCCACGTGGGACAACCTCATTACCTTGTATTTAACCTGTGCTTAGAACAGTGCTTGGCACATAGTAAGTGCTTAACAAATACCATCATTATTTATTATTTATTTATATGCATATCTATAATTTATTCATTTATATTAATGTCTGTCTCCCCCTCTAGACTGTAAGCTCATTGTGGGTAGGGACTAAGTCTGTTTATTGTTGTATTGTACTCTCCCAAGCACTGGGTACAGTGCTCTGCATAGAGAAAGCACTCAACAAATAGGATTGACTGATGGACTGACTGCTAAACATGCTCCATGCCCACAAAGAGCTTAGAGTATATAGGAGGAGCTTACAGTCTGCCACTCTCATTGTCTCAGGCTACCACCCCTTGGGCACTTGAAATTCACTTTCCCCCAGCTCCACAGCACTTAGGTACATATCCATCAGTAATGTATTTTATTGCTTGTTGCTCCCTCTAGTTCATAAACTCCTTGTGGGTAGGGATCATCTATACCTACTCTTTTGTATTATACTCCTCCAACCACTTAGGACAGTGCTCTGGATACAGTAGGAACTAAATAAATACCACTGAAACACGTTTGGTAATCCTGTTGTATTGTTCTCTCACAAGCGCTTAGCACAGTGGTCTGCACATAGTAAATGCTCCACAAATTTGATCGATTGATTGATTGATTAAACTAAGGCCTGCTGGTCAGAGGCCAATGCAAAGATGTAGATCTTATGCCCCATCTTTCTAAGCCTGTAGTCACTGCCCTAGTATAACCACATCTAATGGAAACAGTGTAATATAATAAGATATGAGAAAATTATTTCTTGATAATAATAATAATGGTGGTGGTTTTGAAGCACTTACTATATGGTAAGCAATGTTGTAAGTGCTGGATTAAGTTAGATGCATTCAGATCGGACAAAGTCCTTGTCCCACATGAGGCTCATAGTCTAAGCAGGAGAGAGAACAGGTATTAAATCCCCATTTTACAGATGAGGTAACTGAAACACAGAGATGTTAAGGACATCTGTGTCCAAGGTCACAGAGAAGTCAAACGGCAGAACTGGCATTATAACTCAGGTCTCCTCCCTTCCAGGCCTATAAGCTTTCCACTCTGCCTTCATTGACCATCTAGAAATACATTGTATTTCTGTCCCATTTGTATTTGTTATCTTTTCCCCAAAGATAACTGGGATCCTCATTGGGTTATATTCCCCTGAGCCATTTATGTGTATTGACCCCACGGAGCTAGTAAATAAATTCATTCAGTCAGTCAGTCATATTTAGTGAGCACTTACTGTGTGCAGAGCACTGTACTAAGTGCTTGGGAAGTACAAGTCAGCAACATAAGTGATGTAGACACAAACCACCCTTCCTTGCCCTGTGATTTTTGGATCCTCCTTTCTACAGGTAGGCTGGGCAATTGTAGATTTTGTGGAAAGTGAGATATATACTATCTAAATGACTGACCAAATTTATCATTCGGGAATTCCACTTGTAGAAAAGGAAGATTAGCATTTTGGAATATATGAGTTTATGTCTCTACATGAAGGGTTTTTTTTTTCTTATTGATAGCTACTTACCTCAAATCTCAACTGGTATTGAAAGCATAATGATGTCAATCTGGACTCCCTGAAATGTTACTTTGTGTTGTATGATGGATAGAATAAGTGGAAAGTGATTGGAAGTGATTTGCCCAAGGTCATACAGCAGACAAGTAGTAGAGACATGCTGCTTCTCCATCAGCTCAGTAGAATTGTTCCCATGTAGGGGCCAGAGATAACAATGGACCATACTGGCCTCACTATTGGAGAATGGGTCTGAGAGTCAGAAAGACCTTGATTCTAATCCCACCTCCATCACCCGTCTGCTGTGTGACCTTGGGCAAGTCATTTAATATTCCTGTGCCTCAATTACCTCATCTGTAAAATGGGAATTAAGACTGTCAACTTCATGTAAGACGTGGACTGTGTCCCATCTAATTAGTATGTATCCAACCCAGTGCTTAATACAGGGCCTGGCCCTTAGTAAGTGCTGAACAAATACCATTAAAAAAACCTAAAAAAAATCAGCTCATAACCATTTTGCCTGCTGCTCTGGGCAGCCGGTTTCCTACTGTTCGGCTATCATTCCAATATTTTTTTTTATAATTTTCTTCTATGTAAATAATGCTGAAATGGTGAGGGACAATCACACTGCAGTGACAGGCTTCGTTCTTGTGGGATTGACTTACCACGCCCATTGCTTCGGGTTGCCCTGTTTGTGCTATTCCTAGCGATTTATGCCTTTACTCTCATGGGAAACCTGGAGATGGTGTTACTAATCTGGATCGATGTCCATCTCCACACTCCCATGTACTTTTTTCTCAGCAATTTGTCCTTCTTAGACATTTGCTATTCCACTGTGACCACGGCCTAAAATGCTAACAAACCTTTTATTAGAGAAGAAGGTCATTTCTTTTGCTGGATATGCAGCCCAGATGTATTTCTGTATAGCTCTGATAACTGCTGAAGGTTTTATTCTGACAGCAATGTCCTATGACTGTTTTGTGGTCATCTGTAATCCATTAATGTATACAATTATCATGTCCCCAAAAACGTGTGTATCCTTGGTCATTGGTAACTGCTTAGATGGCTTTCTTCATTCAGCCCTTCATACAGATTTCACTTTTTCATTACCCTTCTGCGGCTCTAATGAAATCAGTCATTTCTTCTGCTGCATCACCCCTCTGTTGTCACTCTCTAGTTCAGATACCTCCCTTACCGAACTGCTGCCTTTCAACTTTGTCCTTTTTATTGAAGTCATCATGGTGATAGCCATCCTGACCTCTTATGCTGCCATTCTCAGCACCATCCTCAGAATCAACTGTACCAGAAGCAAGTGCAAGGCTTTCTCCACATGTGCAGCCCATTTGGCTGCAATGAGCATATACCATGGGACAGTACTCTTCATGTACCTAAGGCCCAGCTCCACTTTCTTCTAAACAATAATCATCCCTATGTTGAACCCTCTTATGCGAGGAATTCACTGACAGCTAATTTTGTCATTAGTAGGAGAACCTATTCCAGTGGTTTTAGTGCAGTGTGCAGTGTACTTGGATCACCTTGGGTGATTCCCTTTGCTCCTCTGTGCCTCAATTTTCCCAGCTGTAAAGTGGGAATTAGAATAAATTTACCATATTTCTTTCCCATTCAGGATATCTGATTTCAAACCTGAATCTCTCATAGTACAACCTGTGCCTTTAAGGGTCACTGAGGGCTTATTGAAGCTCTATCAAGTCCTTCAAGAAATTAGAGAGTAATTTATTTCTTCCTACACTGTAGGGCATTAATTAGTAACTTAGAGACAAGAAGGACTTTATACAGCTTCCGAAAGCTCTTATCTTGCCAGGGCTTAGTATTTCCATTAAAAGAATACAGTTCAAAATAATTTAAATATTTTCACTAATTAAAGAGAGTTTTCTCCATATTCATGCAAGTCACTACTGGTGGGGTAATTACGCACAATAATTACCTGGCTAGATTCACTCACTCCTAGTACAACTAGAAAATCTTCAATAATGTTAGCTGTTGCACAGAGACATCTCTTGAGGCACATATGGAGAAAAACAGGTCATTATTGATCACTTCAGCAAAGTGGCTCTGCCACTTTTCTGCTGTGTGACCTTGGGCAAATCACTTCACTTCTCTGGACCTCAGTTTCCTCATCTGTAAAATGGGGATTGAGATTGTGAGTCCCATGTGGGACAGGGACTGTGTCCAATTCCAATCCGCTTGTATCTACCCTAGTGCTTAGTACAGTGCCTGGAACACAGTAAGTGTTTAATAAATATCAGAATTATTATTATTATCAGACTCCTCACTGATGTTCCAGCCTTCATTCTCTCCCTACCCTAATGCATAGCCTTCATCACTACCCTGTTCATTTTTAAAAGAACATTGTTGTGGCACATAGTAAGTGCTTAACAAATACTATTATTATTATTATTATTGTTATTATTATCATTATATTATTATTATTACACTATAATAGAATTGGTAGACACCTTCCTTGCCTAGAAGGAGCTTATTTAGTGTAATGATATATACATAAATGCCATGGGGAGATGGGATTGCTTCACTGTTTATGTGGCAGTAATAATAATAATGATGGCATTTATTAAGCACTTACTATGTGCAAAGTACTGGTCTAAGTGCTGGGGATGCTACAAGGTGATCAGGTTGTCCCACGTGGGGCTCACACTCTTTATCCCCATTTTCCAGGTGAGGTCACTGAGGCCCAGAGAAGTTAAGTGACTTGCCAAAAGTCACACAGCAGACAAGCGGCGGAGCCAGGATTAGAACTCATGATCTCTGACTCCCAAGCCCAGGCTCATTTCACTGAGAGGATCTGTTGAAAGGTGGAGGGACTAGAAATTAATCAGATCAGACTTCTTGGAGGAGATAAGATTTCAGAAGGGCTTCCAAGATGGAGAGAGCAGTGGTCTGTTGGTTGTGAGGGGAGAGAATTACAAACAAGAGGAAGGGCCTGAGCATGAGAAGCAAGATGGAGGTGCAGGCAGGTGGTTGGCTTGAGAAAAATGAGGAGTTAGAGTTCGAGTGTAGTGGGAGAAGAGAGTGGATGAGAAAGATAGAGTTGAATGAGAGGACGTTCCTGCTAGGTACAAAGAGAAATGAACGACTGTTGTGAGGTTTTTGAGGAGTGGGGGATTTGCAATAATAATAATAATAATAATAATAATAATAATAATAATAATAATGATAATAATAATAGTATTTATTAAGTGTTAGCTATGTGCCAAGCACTATTCTAAGCACTGAAGAAGATAAAAGGTAATCAGGTCGTCCCACGTGGGGCTCTGCCTTTAATCCCCATTTTACAGATGAGGTAATTGAGGCACAGAGAAATTAAGTGACTTGCCCAAAATCACACAGCTGACAAGCGGGGGAGCCAGGATTAGAACCCATGACTTTTGACTCCCAAGCACTTCTGACTCTTTCCACTAAGCCATGCTGCTTGTCTCCTAAGTGTACTTTCCTAAGTACTTAGTACAGTTCCCTGCACACAATAGGTGCTCAATAACTATGATTAATTGATTGGTAGATATCATTTCCTCCTACATTCTGTCTCCTCACTACGTTGTAAACTTCTTGAATGATTTGAGGATCAAATATGATGGATCATATTTGCTACTCTATTATACTCTCCTACATGCTTAGAGCAGTGCTCTGCATGCAGTAGGTGCTCAATAAATACTACTGATGTATTGATTGTTTCGCCTCTTTTCGTATTTTTGGATTAAAAATATAAATTAACGAAGAAATACTTTGCAAAGCAATGTAAAAAAATTACTTTACTACACAAGGTAAGCCTAACACTGTATGCCAAATTCATGAGTGACAATTGCCCAGGATGGATTAAACTAAGTTTTGGAGCTACGTACAACTAGTATTGCCTCAGAGTCCATCTTAAAAACTAGCATTCTAACTCAGAGATTTTACTATGCATTCTCTGTTCCAAATCATTTATGAAAACATAATAATAATGATAGTAATAATAACAATGTTAACAAATTTTGGTATTTGTTAAGTGCTTACTATGTACTAAACTGGGGTAGGGTATATATGTTAATCAGGTTGGACACAGTCCCTGTCCCACATGGGGCTCAAGGTCTAAGTAGAAGAGATATACCAGATTTACCAGATGAAATTGATCAATTGAACAGGTCCTAGCAACAATCCCTATTAACTCTTCTCTGACTAGGAAAATAACCATTAAGAGTGGCATGGCATAGTGGATAAAGCACGGTCCTGGAAGTCTGAAGGTCATGGGCTTTAATCCTGGCTCTGCCACTTGTCTACTGAGTGACCTCGGACAAATCATTTAAATCCTCTGTGCCTCAGTTCCCTCATCTGTAAAATGGAGATTGAGACTGTGAACAACACGTGGGACAGGGACTGCATCCAACCCGATTTGCTTGTATCCACTCCAGCACTTAGTATAGTGCCTAATACATAGTAAGCACTTAACAAATGCAAGAATGATCATTATTATTATTTTCGTTTTAATTCAGCCCCCTACTCTTTTTTCCCCATCTTTACCAGTTTCCCATCCATGACAGAATGTACTCTCCAAACCTAGAATCACAGTAGGTACATGGCCTTCTTCAGGCATGCAGGAGTGACTATATTACTATATATTTCCATGGTAATTGGGGCCTAAAATGGCACCTTGAAGTGAATCTTCCAGAGCAAATAAATCCATCCACTTAAAATAACTGAATGTTATAGGGATAATTCAGATCCAAATACACTTTCAGGTGAGATTTCTTGAGATAATGTGGGTCTGGATGGACACATACAGAACAGTAACCCTTAATCAATACCAATATTGATGATTTCTTCTTTCCTGGACCAGTAATGTATAGAAGTAGTTCCCAGGATTATCTAGCCCAAAATATATCACACCATTTGTCCAAATTCATCAAGTAATTCTCCTCACTCATTCAATTTAACTTTGCATAGGCTGACTTAATAATAACAATAACTTATTATTAAGCAATTACCATTTGCCAAGCACTGTACTAAGCACTGGGATAAGATAAAGAAAATTAGGTTGAGCACTTGGGGCTCACAGTCTAAGTATCCTGGATATTTGTTTTATTTTGTCTTGGGACATTTAAGTTACTGAGAGCAATCAATTCCCTGGTTCCCAAAGAGGAAAGTCCTTGAATGTTGATTATTTAAGGATTACAGAGTAGAGTGCTGTCTCATTAGTAGACAACATCTTTCTTCTGCTCCCAGGCAGCTGGCATTCTCTTTGTGATTCCATTGTACCCTGGGAGGAGGGGGAAAGACTGAGGTCCTTAGAGGGAAGCAGAAGCAAACAAGACACTCCAGCAGCTTCAAGCAAGAACCGAGGGAGGAAAAACAACTTCTCCTCCTTAGGTCAGTAGGATTGCCAGGTTTCTTTCTGCATTTTTTTATGCTCAGAACGAAAATGTTTCGTTCTGATGAGATGTTATCTAACTTGCTTTAAGGAAAATATTTAGGGGTCACTTCGTTCAGGACAAAATGCTACCATCACTATTGAATTACTTTTCCATTGATTAAGACAGGTAATTCATGTTTTTCAGAACCACAAACAAGTGGTGGGGAGGCATGTTTTCTGTCTTTATGAGCTGACCTGATGCTGCTGCTGCCATCTTATCTTTTGCTCCATTACCTACTACTGCAGGAATTTCCTTAAAGGTGAACACAACTAAATTCTCCTTTAAAATAAACATATAACATAAATGATAACAAATAATATCATCATAGCTATTTCCGTGCTTGATACTAATATTTTACATTAATTATTAATTATTAATGCTTGAGAAGCAGCGTGGCTCAGTGCAAAGATTACAGGCTTGGGAGTCAGAGGGCACGGCTTCTAACCCCGGCTCCACTACCTGTGTGGCCTTGGGCAATTCAATTCACTTCTCTGGGCCTCAGTTACCTTATCTGGAAAATGGAGATAAAGACTGTGAGCCCCACATGGGACAACCTGAATACCTTATATCTACCCCAGCGCTTAGAACAGTGCTTGGCACATAGTAAGAACTTAATAAATAAACTATCATTATCAATACTTCATATTGTCTTCATGTTCTAGTTGACCTTAATATATGTTGTCTCTCCCAGTCTTTTCCTCTAATATTGTCATTAGACCCTCATATTTTCACCCTTATTCCAGGCCTGATAGGATAATCTTCCTTTTGTGCAGAGCACTGTTCTAATCACTTGAAAGAGCAAAACAGATTTAGAAGACCCAATCCCTGTGGTTTATGGAATTACTTTTCTGCTTGTGGATTTTGTCTATGATTCTCACTGGGTTTTTTTTTTTTTGAGATGTTCCTAAAGTCATTTAGAAATCCTTGATTTTATTTGGGACTAAAGTGATGCACAGGCAAATCAAGATATCTAAGATCAGGATCAGCTCTAGGGCAGGGAAGTAGCATGGCTTAATGGCCAGAGCACAGGCCTGAGAATCCAGAAACCTGGGTTCTAATCCCAGTTCCACCACTTACTGGATGTGTGACAATGAGCTTCACTTATCTTCTCTGTGTCTCAGTTTCCTCATCTATAAAATGGGAATAAAATGCCTTTTTCCCCTCCTCCCTTCATAGACTGTGAGTCCCATATGGAAAAGAGATTGTGTCTGATCTGACCGTATTGTACCTACCCCAGTGCCAGAACAAAACTGCTTAAGAAAAATAATAAGTATTTTTCTTGAGTGACTGCTGTGTGCAGAGCACTGTACTAAGTGCTTTGGAGAGCTCAGTATAACAGAGTTGATAGGCATGTTCCTTGTCCATAAGCCCAAGGTTTTTATGGGTTGAGGAAAGGTGGACAGAGGCCAGCATAAGGTCTATGTTTGGAATAATATTACTACTACTACTACTACTACTACTACTACTAATAATAATAATACTTGTGGTATGTGTTAAGTGCTTACAATGTTCCAAGAACTGTTCTAAACACTGGGGTAGATACAAGATAATCAGGTGGGACACGGTCCATGTCCCACATGGGGCTCACATTCTTAATCCTCATTTTACAGAAGAGGTACATGAGGCACAGAGAAGTTAAGTGACTTGCCCAAGGTCATACACAGACAAGTGGTGGAGCCAGTTATAGAACACACATGCTCTTTCTTCCAGGCCTGTTCTCTTTCCACTATGGCATGACTATAAAAAGGAAACCTGTTCTTGGGCCTTAACTATCTCTGGCAAGTTTTTCTGGGCAACCGCTGTTACCTCCTCTCTTGATGCCACCTATTTCTTTAAAGAGGCATATGGTCACAAACCTCATTCCCCTGCATCCCTACAAGGATCTCTAAAGGGCAACTTATGTCTGTACCCCAGTGGGGAAACTGATTGCCAAAGAGGCTCACCAGCATTATGCCTATGCCAAACATCAGTGCTCTCCCCACATATTAGCACTAATGTTAGCTAAATGGACGGTCCTTTGCATGTGCTTTATGTACACTCATCTAAAGATCTAATTTCTCTTGAGACTTGAGTTTGTCAGTCACTCAACCATATTTATACATGCTTATTGCGTGTAGAGCACTGTACTAAGCACTTGGAATAGTACAACCTAATAATAAACAATTACATCCTCTACCCACAGTGAGCTTACATTCTAGAGGGGAAGACAAACATTAGTATAAATGAATTAATAATAATGATGATGGTATTTAAGTGCTTCGTACAGTGCGCTGCACACAATAAGTGCTCAATAAATACGATTGAATGAATGTGCCAGGCACTGTTCTAAGCACAAGGTAATCAGGTTGTCCTGCGTGGGGCTCACAGTCTTAATCCACATTTTGCAGATGAGGTAATGAACCCCCTGATATATAGTCTGAGGAACCTGGAAGTGCAGGAAGCCCTGGAAATAACTCTCACTGCTTGTTGGCTACATTTCAAACTCCTGAAATCTATTCAATATAACACTTTAATAATAAGATCAAAACCGTGTTTAAAACAGGATTCCTGTTAATATAAAGATCAGATAATCAAGCTGGGGAATTAGAAAAGGATCATGCTCAGAAATTTGCACCACATCAGAAGGTATTTTCAGTCATTTTCAAATGTTCCAGTCAATTAGGTATTTGACTTGAAAATAGAACTTTGTTATCATCTTGGGACAGGAAAGGGCACTAGTCAAGAAAGGAGTAGAATATGTAAATCTGCTGTCAACCTCTGTCTTCTGCCCAGACATATTTCCCTCAGTTTGAGGCGTAATGGAGTGAGAGAAACCTGCCCAATTTCCTACCACTGCTCAGAAAAGGTAGGGATAAGCATAGCTTAGTGGAAGGAGCACAAGAATGGGAGTTAGGAGATGTAGGCTCTAATCCCAGCTTCACCCCTTACCGGTTACGTGACCTTGGGTAAGTCACTTTACTTCTTTATACCTCA
The DNA here is from genome assembly GCF_015852505.1 of Tachyglossus aculeatus. Lineage (NCBI taxonomy): Eukaryota > Metazoa > Chordata > Mammalia > Monotremata > Tachyglossidae > Tachyglossus > Tachyglossus aculeatus. The sequence goes on along the minus strand of NW_024044829.1, from coordinate 14,011,066 downwards.
GTTTCCTCATCTGTAAAATAGGGATTAAATGTTTGTTGTCCTTCCCCATTAGACTGTGAACCCCAGGGGGGAAGGGACTGCATCCAATCTGATTTTCCTGTATCTACCCCAGGGCTTGACTCATAATCAATTCTTAATAAGTACCACAATTATCAGCAACCCCACTGCGGTTTCCTTGGGAAAAGTCATCTTGCTCCTGTGATTTATGAATTGACCAGTGTCTCTTACCCTTCAGGCAGTGCAGCCTGGGACATTTCTGGAAGCCAACATCCTCACTGTATTGGCTCTAACCTCTGGGGCCATTCACTATTTTATCTGGCCTTACATTAATCCATTTGTATGTTCCTGTTAGGTGGGCGGGTACACCATTATGAGAAGCAGCATGGCCTAGTATAAAGAGGAAAAGTTTGGGAATCAGAAGGTCCTGAATTCTAAACCTGGTTCTGCCACTTGTCTGCTGTGTGACCAGGAGCAAGTCACTTCACTTCTCTGGGCTTCAGTTACCTCATCTGTAAAATGGGGATAAATTCTACTCCTTTCTACTTGGACTATGAGTCCTCTGTGGGACCTGGTTATCTTGTCTCTACTCCAGCACTTATTACTGTGCCTAGCATATAGTAAATGTTTAGCAAGAACCATGATGATGATGATGATGATTGGACCAGAAATTCAGGGCTGCTAAAAAAAATTGTGGTCAAATATATCAGAGGTGAAGTGAGCTGAAGTTTTTACAGTGGTGGGGAAAAAAACAGAATCAGACAAAAATGTTAACATTAAGAAATTTTAAACCAAACCATAATGGAGTATATGAATATAATATAGGAACTCATCAAAGCATTAGAATTTTCCTAGAAAGTTTTAGGTTAGTTGATGGTTACCTATTAACCTTCGAATCAATAAAAAACTCCTCACTCTAGGCTTCAAAGCTCTCCATCACCTTGCCCCCTCCTACCTCACCTCTCTTATCTCCTTCTACAGCTCAGCCTGCAAATTCTGCTCCTCTGCTGCTAACCTTCTCACTGTGCCTCGTTCTTGCCTGTCACACCATCGACCCTTGGCCCACGTCCTACCTCTGGCCTGGAATGCCCTCCCTCCAATCATCCACCAAACTAGCTCTCTTCCTCCCTTCAAAGTCCTGCTGAGAGCTCACCTCCTCCAGGAGGCCTTCACAGACTGAGCTGCCCCTTTTCCTTTCCTCCTCCTCCCATCCCCATCACACCCCCCACCCTACCTCCTTCTCCTCTCCACAGCACTTGTGTATATTTGTACATATTCATTACTCTATTTATTTTATAAATTATATATATAGCTATAATTTTATTTATTCTGATGGTATTGACACCTGTCTACTAGTTTTGTTTGTTGTCTGTCTCCCCCTTCTCGACTGTGAGCCCACTGTTGGGTAGGGACCGCCTCTATATGTTACCGATTTGTACTTCCCAAGCACTTAGTACAGTGCTCTGCACACAGTAAGCGCTCAATAAATACGATTGAATGAATGAATGAATGAATGAACTAATCACAAGCAATAACATGCTTTGAAAAACACCAAATCAAACCTTGGAAATAAAATTCAATTTTCATAGGATGAAATTCAAATAAACTTCAATTGAATAACTTTTCAGAATCAAAGCAAGCAAACAAGACTGGATCTTAGTGACAATTCATTGCAAAATTGAACCCCCTGAATTTGCTTATATCCCCGACATGGAAGAAATGGGAGAGAATTTTGATAGAGATGCTATTACTAAAAATAACTTAAAAATGTTGAATATAGAAAATAGCAACTTTCAAATAATTAGCAATTCAGAAAGGATTTTCTAATGAGAAATAATTCTCTTGAAATAGTAGTAACAAAATTTTCAGCAGTAGAAAATTCTTACTAAATGAAAACTGCCTTTCTCGGAGTGTGAGTCCCACATGGGGCGGGAACTGAATTTGAAGTGATTATCTATATACATCTGAGAAGAGTGGTTGACACATAGTAAGGGTTTAATAGACACTATTATTGTCAAGTCATAATCAACTTTTTCAATTGCATAAGGGGCTATGGGGTGAGTGTGTGTGTGTGTAGGGGCAGATGAGGCAGCTAAAGAAGCAGCATGGCCTAGTAAAGTAAAGGCCTGGGAGTCAGAAGGACCTGGGTTCTAATCCAGGCTTTGCCTCTGATCTGCTGTGCGAGTTTGGTCAAGTCACTTCACTTCTTTGTGCCTCAGTTACCTTACCAGTAAAATGGGAATGAAGACTGTGATCCCCATATGGGACAGGGACTATGTCCAACCTGATTACCTTGTATGCATCCCAGTGCTTAGAAGAGTGTTTGTCACATAGTAAGCACTTATCAAATACATAATTATTACAATTATTATCGTCATTATTATCATTTTACCCAGTCTACCTTCCACAGATGCAATGTATTACATATGACCGCAGTACTTTTGCAAAACCCCAAGCATGCAACTTAAAGAAGTGGTCTACTTGGGTTGAGGCAGGAGTACAAGGGGTGCACAGCTGCAGAAATCTTTAATCAACTTCTTTGGTTTCATTCTTTCCCACCTGTGGATGACATTTCCTTTCAAAAGCTGTTTTAAGTTCTTTGATGGCAAGTATCATGTCTACTTACTCTATGGTACTCACCCAAATGCTTATTACAGTGCCCTATGCACACTAAGCACTCATTAAATACTACTGATTGATTTTTACCACACAATCAATCAATGGTATTTATTGAGCATTTACTATTTGCAGAGCATTATTCCAAGAACTTGGAAGAGTACAATACAAGAAAAATTAGCAGACATATTCCCTGCTGATAATGATCTTACAGTACAAAGATGAGCTTACAATTCCTCAATTCCCACTTTCAAATGTATCTGTGACTCTTGGCCCACTGTGGTATGCCATTTAAAATCTTTATTAAGGTATGTCCCTGGGGTACTCACTGTTTACATATTTTTTGATGAATCCTTCAGGAACCATATTCCAAGGGGAATATATTTCAGTATATAATTTATCCCATGTAATTTGCATTTATACCAGGAGTATATGGAAGAAAAGAAACTGGATCATTCATTTTTCCTTAAAGTATCATTTGCTTTGAAGTAATGGTTAAAAAACCCACTGCCTTCCTAAAGGAATTGCCCTCTAAATTATCCAGATAAAAGTGGAAGAGTTAAAGAGGTAGGAGGAAGGACTTCTGATAGGGAATGATGATCTTGGAGATTTCATAACTTCCAGCACTGAGGTATGCTGGGCTTTACTGAATCGTGTGATTTCCTGGTAATTAATAACTACTATGAGATAATTGGGATGGCACAATATCTGGCTTCTTCCTTTCAATCATATATATTGAGCACTTACTGTGTGCAGAGCACTGTACTAAGCGCTGGGGAAGTACAAATCGGCAACATAAAGAGGCGGTCCCTACCCGACAACGGGCTCACAGTCTAGAAGGGGGAGACAGACAACAAAACAAAACAGTTGCTTAGTTTTTCTAGAGTTTTTTTAGTGTTGTCTAAATTGGTCGAAAGTCTTCAGCTGCAAAGGAGGGTGTTATGTGCAAGCAAGGCTTATTTAATCAACTGCAACAGAGAAAGTAACTAGCTTGAGTCAATCAATCAATCAATGGTATTTATTGAGGTCTTACTGTGTGCAGAGCACTGTTCTAAGCACTGCAAGAGTACAATAAAACAGAGATGGCAGAAACATTCTCTGCCCACATCGAACTTACAGTCTAGAAACTTACAATCATGCTAGCAAAATATGGCAGTGATTACAAAAATGACTGATTCATTTAAAAAAATTTTGGTCAACATGCCAACCAGCACTTAGAACAGTGCTTGGCACATAGTAAGTGCTTAACAAATAACATAATAATAATAATAATAATAATAATAATAATAATAATAACAACAACAATAACAATGACTATGAGGTTTCCTGATAATTCCTCACTTTTATTAATTCAATCATATTTATTGAGTGCTTACTGTGTGCAGAGCATTATACCAAGTGCCCCGGAGAGTACAATACAACAATAAACAGACATTTTTCGTGCCCATAATGAGTTTACACATTCCTCTTTTGAAAATGACCCTAACTACAAATTCTGTGACTTTCCAAGGAAAGTGAAAAGTCTACTATCCACAAGAAAAGGTGACATTCTTGGGAGCATTCCTGTCATGGGAGTTCAGTCTTCTTATACCAGATTGAAAGAGTAGGGATTTATGAGGATCTCAACCTTTCCTTTGCATAAGCATAAGCCAAAACCTTAGCAAAAGAGGCCATCCAGGAGAGAAGCTTAAGCAATCCTCTTCAGATGTTGCTTGTGGGAAAGGGCATGGCCTAGTGGTTACAGCTTTGACCTGGGAGTCAGAATTCAATTCAATTCAATCATTTATTGAGTACTTTGTGTGTGAAGAACATTGTACCAGAGCACTGTACTTTGCTGCAGTTGATAAAATAACTCTTGTTTATACAGAAGGACATGAGCGCTAATCCCAGCTCTGCCACTTATCTGCTGCGTGACCTTGGGCAAGTCACTTAAATTCTCTGTGTCTCACTTACCTCATCTGTAAAATGGGCATTAAGATTGTGAGACCCATGTGAGACAGGGACTGTGTCCAACCTGATCAGCCTGGATCTACCTCAATGCTTAGAATAGTGCTTGAAACATAGTAAGTGCGTAACAAATACTATTATTATTATTATTGTTAATAAGCCAGGAAAATCTTGGTTCTCAAATCGTAGTAATAGTCATTGCAGTAATATTTACTGAGTGCTCACTGGATGCAATGCCCTGTACTAAGCACCTCGGAAATTTGAAACAGAAAAGTGACAAATTCCCTGTTTAACTGTTCACCCTACAAAGGAAGAGATACAGAAGAATATTTACAAATAAGTTAATCAAAGGAAGGAATTAAATTATTACAATTTTCTGTCCACAGAGCTACAAATCCAGTATTGTCCTCTTTTATTGTTGATGATGTTTAAAAGGTGGTTTCTGTCTAGTATTTTGCTGAACTTCAAAAGCTAATGTTCATCCACATCCCTGCTTACCTGCCCTACTGGCTCCTAAAAAATTTGTCATGAAAAGCTTCCTGGAAAACTGAGGGAAAAAGACCCAACACGAAACACATTCATTCATTCATTCATTCAATCGTATTTATTGAGTGCTTACTGTATGCAGGGCACTGTACTAAGCGCTTGGGAAGTACAAGTTGGCAACATATAGAGAAGGTCCCTACCCAACAACGGGCTCACAGTCTAGAAAGGGGGAGACAGGCAACAAAACAAAACATGTGGTCAGGTGTCAAGTCATCAGAATAAATAGAAGTAAAGCTAGATGCACATCATTGACAAAATAAATAGAATAGTAAGTATGTACAAGTAAACTAAATAGAATAATAAATCTGTACAAACATATATACAGGTGCTGTGGGGAAGGGAAGGAGGTATGATGGGGGGATAGAGAGGGGGAGAGGAAAAAGAGGGCTCAGTCTGGGAAGGCCTCCTGGAGGAGGTGAGCTCTCAGTAGGGATTTGAAGGGAGGAAGACAGCTAGCTTGGCAGATGTGCGGAGGGAGGGCATTCCAGGCCAGGGGGCAGATGTGGGCCAGGGGTCAAGCCTGGTTGCCCTCTGTGCCTAAGGGGAAAATGAGGTGCCTTGAGACTGCTTAAGAACATTCTTATAAACATGAATAAAAGGCAATAATGCATTTTCCCACTTTACCCAGCTTGGGGAGGGAACCCAAGATCTCTAGATCCCTCACAGGGAGTGTTAGGGGATAAACTTTGTGTATTACTGATAATTTGCTTTCGGGCTCATTTTCCAGCAAGTTAGCTCCCTGAGATTTAAGAGCCATCTTGGAAGGAAATGTAGCGGCGTACTACGCAAGCCATTTTGCCCAGGGATGATTCCCCAATTGTAGCAAGCACACCCCTGCTTCAAACTGATATTAGAGGAGGTGTCTGTAGCAGGCACATACCTGCTTCGAATGGAGGCTAGAGGAGGAGGTGAGGAGTGTGAGTGACTGGGTGCTCATTGGAGGGACCTCAAGAACCACAGCCAAATAACTGTAGTTCAATGACTTGGCAGACTCAAGAGCTCTTCAGTAATAAGCCTTTCCTCTTCCCAGTTCCTCCGGTGAAATTTGCTTCCATTTCTCTCCAGAGTAAATGGTTCCTTTTCCATCCCCAGAAGGAAGCCTTGAAAAAATTTTCCCCGAGAGGTTCATCTCGTTACAGTTGCCTGAGTTTCTGAAGAATATTCAGGAACTAATGAAATCCCTATCCTTATCAAGGCTGCACCAACCACCGGAAACAAAGTACTCTGTGCCAACCTGAAAATGAGAACAAAGCATTTACCTGTTCAAGTATGATTTTGATGAGCTCACTCTCGCCCTTGGAAAAATTCTAATGAAATTAAGAGAATCATCATCCCTAATTTTCTGGTTGGGAAGGTCTATTGCTTGAACTAAGATTCTTTATTCTGCCCTTGCCATGTCCCTAAACAGTACACCACACCAAATGATCACTCAATAAGTGGTACTACTGCTACAATTACTACTACAAGTAGATGCTTTTGAGGTTGACTGTCTACAAATATATTGGGAGGGGGAGGTTTACATTAAATTAAATGTTATTCCATTATATTATGCTAAATGTTAACTGTTAGCCTGTGAGAATCACACACTACTTTACTCTTGCTTCGCTAATAAAATCCCACCTATTGGGTTAAAGGCTGGGAAATCTGGAGGATCTCATGGGGCAAGGTAACTATTTTGGAGTGATGGAGTTCATTCTGGTGAGGCTCACAGATAGCATACAGATGTGTGCCATCCTTTTTGTGCTTTTTCTATTGATCTATGTGCTTTTAGGCTGTGAGCCCACTGTTGGGTAGGGACAGTCTCTATATGTTGGCAACTTGTACTTCCCAAGCGCTTAGTACAGTGCTCTGCACACAGTAAGCACTCAATAAATACGATTGATTGATCGATTGATTAGTGTCATGGAGCTCAGCTCTCGACTTCATAATCCTATGTACTTTTTCCTAAGCCATTTAGCCTTTGTTGACTTCTGTTATACCTCCTCTTTCACTCCCAGCATGCTGGTGGACTTGATTCTGGAGTTAAAAAGCATTTCCTTTACAGCCTGTGCTATTCAAGTATGTGACTTCATCACTTTTATAAATGTAGAAATTTTTCTCTTGGTATTGATGGTGTATGACCATTATGTGGCAATCTGCCAACCTCTTCTTCATACGACTGTGATGTCTTGGAAACTGTGTACCCAACTGGTAGTTGGTACTTACCTATACTGCTTTTTGGTTGGATTTTTTCACAAATTTCTGATATTTCATTTCTCCTACTGTGACTCCAATGTAATCAATCATTTCTGTTATGATGAGGTCCCCTTGTTAGCATTGTCTTGCTCTGACACCAGAATCAAAGAGAGGCTAATTTTTGCAATTGACACCAGAATCAAAGAGAGGCTAATTTTTGCAATTGCTGGTTTTAATAGACTTGGCTTGCTTCTGATTGTCCTCATCTCTTACATTTTTATTCTCTTGACCCTCTTAAGGATCTACTCTTGAGACACAAAGCCTTTCCCACCTGCACCTCCCACTTAACATCTGTTACCTTATTTTATGGGATCATCATCTTCATGTATTTACAGCCCAAATCAAATAATTCAATGGACACTGATAAAATTGCTTCAGTGTTCTATACCATCGTGATCCCCATGCTTAATCCTTTGATCTATAGCTTGATAAATCAGGAGGTGAAATGTGTCTTAAAGAAGAAAATAGGGAAAATAAGTTGTATCACACCACGAGTGCGATTCATTAAATAAGAAATATGGCCTAATGGAACGAGTTTGGGCCTGAAAGTCAGCAGGCCCAGGTTCTAAGGACAACTCCAACCCCTGTCTGCTATTTGGCCTTGGGCAAGTCACTTAACTTCTTTATGCCTAAGTCATAAAATGGGGTGGACTTTAAATCCTCCTCCTTCCAGTGTGAGACTTGGAGCCATATGTGGGATAGGAGCTGTGTCCAAACCAATAACCTTGTATCTAGCTTAGTGCTTAGTGCAGTGACTGTAACATAATGAGAGCTTAACAAAGTATTATAAAAATAAAGACTAAAGTGACATCTGTCCCATGGCAGATGGGATGGTCACAAATTTTTGAGTCCTATTCTCCTGAGCCCAAAGTGATAGCAAATACTTGATGCCCTTCTCTCAGCTAAAAATAAGGAGGGGGGCATGAAAACAGCATCAGTGGAGACAGAAACAGTAGCAGGTAAGTAAAGGAGGACAACCAGTACTACTCACCTACTTTGTCTCTTTCTTCCTACTTTTCCTCTTTCCTTTCATTGTCATTGCCTCACCCTTCCTTTCCTGCTCCTGCCATGGCTGCCCCAATCAATCAATCAATCAGTCGGACTTATTGAGTGCTTACGGTTTGCAGATCATTGTGCTAGGCACTTGGGAGAGTACAATATAATAGACACTTCATATGTTCCCCAAACACATCTATCGTGACTACATCTGGCGGCTGCTTACTGGAACTTTCTGGAACTCCCTTTTCGGTGTGCAAGGCAGCCATGTATGGGACCTAGAGGGAACAAGGCAGCCCCAGCAACTATCGCCATGATGGATGGGGCCATGGAAATGGAAGATGGCTGATGGCAGTAACTGAAGAAGGTTGATGTCAACTATTGAAGAGTGTCTAGATGGGAGTTGGTGACTATCTATCACTATGTGTGCCTTTATAGGCAACTTTGTATATGTATGTTTGACTGTGACAGTAACCACTGCACTGCCCATCTCTGTCCCTCTCTGCTGAGTTTTCAATTTTTTTTTACTTCTAGTTCTTTCTCAATGACTGTTTCCAAGTGTTTTTATTTATTCCTGTCTCATTTTAATTCTTTCTGCTTAACTTGAATTTATTCAAGGGACTGTCTCTTGATCTAGACTGTAAGATCCTTGAGAGCAAGAATCATGTCTACTAATTCTATTCTACTCTTCCTTGTGTTTAGAACAGTACTTTGCACATAGTAGGCACTCAATAAATACTTTGTATTGATGGATTAATTGATTTACTATGTTCCTTTATCCACCTCTCTTTCTTTGCCTTCCTCAATCTCTCTGTTAATTGGTTGATTGAATGATTCCTTCAAATCAAGCAAAAACTCCTCACTCTTGGATTCGAGGCTCTCCATCACCACCCACCCTCTCCTTCCTCACCTACCTTCTCTCCTTCTACAGCCCAGCCAGTACACTCCACTCCTCTGCTGCTAACCCCCTCACTGTGCCTCATTCTTGCCTGTCCTGCTGTCGACCCCTGACCCACATCCTACCGCTGTCCTGGAATGCCCTCCCTCCACACATCCATCAAAATAGTTCTCTTCTTCCCTTCAAAGCCCTACTGAGAGCCCATCTCCTCCAGGAGACCTTCCCAGACTGAGCCCCCATTTTCCTCTCCTCCTCCTCCCCTCCCCATCGCCCCCTCCCTCCCTCTGCCCTACCCCCTTCCCCTTCCCCACAGCACTTGTATGGATTTGTTACATATTTATTACTCTATTAATTTTTGTACATATTTATTACTCCATTTATTTTATTAATGATGCATACATAGAGATAATTCTATTTACTCTGATGGTATTGATGCCTGTCTACTTGTTTTGTTTTGTTGCCTGTCTCCCCCTTCTAGATTGTGAGCCTAATGTTGGTAGTGACCATCTCTATATGTTGCCAATTTATACCTCCCAAGCACTTAGTACAGTGCTTTGCACACAGTAGATGCTCAATAAATGCGATTGAATGACTGAATGATTCTCTCTTCTATTTTGATTCTTTCTGTCTTTATAACAACAATGACAATAATGATAATGGTATTTGTTAAGTGCTTACTATGTGCTAGGCACTATACTAAGCTCTGGGGTGGTTACAAGCAAATCATACTGGACACATCCCTGTCCCACAAGGGTTATTTAGGTCTTGTAGTTTCTTGACCTCTCCCCGAGAAGCCCCATGAATGCCATAAATATTCACATTAAGACCTGTGAAAAAAATCAGTATTGCTTCCACTTTTGGTATCAAATTTACATGTGCTGCAGGCTTTTTAGCAAATTCAATTGTAAACTCCCAGTATAATTTGAGAGCTATAGGGCAGTGACCTTTCATTTTGTCTACTCCTTAGACCATATCATACAGCAATCAACCTACGCATCAGGTAGAAACTCCTCACCCTGAGCTTCAAGGCTCTCCATCACCTCGCCCCCTCCTACCTCACCTCCCTTCTCTCCTTCTACAGCCCAGCCCACACCCTCTGCTCCTCTGCCGCTAATCTCCTCACTGTGCCTCATTCTCGCCTGTCCCGCCGGCGACCTCCCGCCCACGTCATCCCCCTGGCCTGGAATGACCTCCCTCCCGACATCGGCCAAGCTAGCTCTCTTCCTCCCTTCAAGGCCCTACTGAGAGCTTACCTCCTCCAGGAGACCTTCCCAGACTGAGCCCCCTCCTTCCGCTCCTCCTGTTCCCCTCTCCATCCCCCCATCTTACCTTCTTCCCTTCCCAACAACACCTGTATATATGTATATATGTTTGTACGTATTTATTACTCTATTTATTTATTTTCCTTGTACATATTTATTCTATTTATTTTATTCTGTTAATATGTTTTGTTTTGTTCTCTGTCTCCCCCTTCTAGACTGTGAGCCCACTATTGGGTAGGGACTGTCTCTATATGTTGCCAACTTGTACATCCCAAGCGCTTAGTACAGTGCTCTGCACACAGTAAGTGCTCAATAAATCCGATTGAATGAATGAGTGAATGAATACACCTACCATTTTTAATTCCTAGCAGGGCAGCAACTAAATTAAATCGTATTTTTTGAGTGCTTACTGTGTGCAGAGCACTGTCTTCTGGAAGGAGTGCTATGCGTGACTGAGTCTTTAATAAATATGTTTTCTAGGAAAAAAAAATGAGTGTATTGCAGCAATTATTGATTAAATGTTCTCCAGATAGTTAATGCACCTTCCTAAGTGCATAAAATTGAATAATTAGTCCACAAGAAACCTCTTTGTTCCACCAAATCTTTGTCCCACCAGATTTGCTCTATCTTCTAGGATACACTCTACTCCCTCTCTGCCCTAACCATCCCTCCTCTTTTTCTATTGCTCTCTACATTACCAGGTCAAGCATAGGCAAGTCTCTGTTGCAAGTTCTTTCAAGAGTTTTCTACTAAAAATTATCCCTAAAACAAAGGAAAAGAATAGATTAGGAGAGATGAGGATGCTTTCTTTTAGGTTCCCTGGCTTATTTTCTGCATAACATGTATCTAAGTGCCATTTCTTTTCTTTTTTTGACCCTGATCATATATTTTTGTTTTTTCCTATCATTGATTCAATCATATTTATTGAGCGCTTACCGTGTGCAGAGCACTGAATAAACACTTGGCAGGTACAATTTGGCAACAGATAGAGGCAATCCCTACCCAACAACGGGCTCAAAGTCTAACACCCAAATTGTTCCCCAAGGCTCATTTGCAGATGCAGCAGACTGAAACACTGTCTTTGACAACCTACCAGCATTCCTCTGTAAAAATAGTCACTTGGGGAATATTTTAAAGTCAAAGCTTGCAAATCAATAAATGTATCAATTGCACAATGCACAACTAATTATGAAAATCAGTTCCCAGGAGAACTATTAAATGTGGGGCAGGACTGTAGTCCCTTTAGAAAATTATTTTTAAAGACATTTGAAGTCAGTTATTCCATACAGTTTCCAATGGAAAATTAGTATATTGCCAAACACTTTCATTAGTTATGGACTTGAAGATGATGACTGGGTTCACAGTAATGGTCAGGCAATTAATTTATCAATCAGATATTCCAATTTCAACCATGTGTTATATGGTCTATAAGGAAAATATGGTCCCAAAAGAAAGACAAAGTGATGATTAGACCTTTAAACCATCATTTAAGGTTGAAGAGAAGCAGCATTACTTAATTGAAAGAGCATGGTTCTGGGAGTCAGAGGACTTGAGTTCTAATCCCGGCTCCATCACTTGTCTGCTGCATGACCTTGGCAAAGTCACCTCACTTCTCTGTGCCTCAGTTACCTCAACTGTATAATAAGGATTTAATATCTGTTCTCCTTCCAAAGGGACTGTGTCTGACCTTATTAGCCTATATCTACCCCAGGGATTACAACAGTGCTGAACACATAATAAGCCCTTTAAAAAATGCCATAAAAAGAATCTATAAATTGAGAAAAGTAAAATAAAGTTTGACTTGAATGGAGAGGGAGATCAGTTAATCAATCAATAACATCATCATCATCATCAATCGTATTTATTGAGCGCTTACTGTGTGCAGAGCACCGTACTAAGCGCTTGGGAAGTACAAGTTGGCAACATATAGAGACAGTCCCTACCCAACAGTGGGCTCACAGTCTAAAAGGGGGAGACAGAGAACAAAACCAAACATACTAACAAAATAAAATAAATAGAATAGATATGTACAAGGAAAATAAATGAATAAATAAATAAATAAATAAATAAATAAATAAATAAATAGAGTAACAAATATGTACAAGCATATATACATATATACAGGTGCTGTGGGGAAGGGAAGGAGGTAAGATGGGGGGATGGAGAGGGGGATGAGGGGGAGAGGAAGGAAGGGGCTCAGTCTGGGAAGGCCTCCTGGAGGAGGTGAGCTCTCAGTAGGGCCTTGAAGGGAGGAAGAGAGCTAGCTTGGCGGATGGGCAGAGGGAGGGCATTCCAGGCCCGGGGGATGATGTGGGCCGGGGGTCGATGGCGGGACAGGTGAGAACGAGGTACGGTGAGGAGATTAGCAGCAGAGGAGTGGAGGGTGCGGGGTGGGCTGTAGAAGGAGAGAAGGGAGGTGAGGTAGGAGGGGGCGAGGTGATGGAGAGCCTTGAAGCCCAGGGTGAGGAGTTTCTGCCTGATGCACAGATTGATTGGTAGCCACTGGAGATTTTTGAGGAGGGGAGTAACATGCCCAGAGCGTTTCTGGGCAAAGACAATCTGGGAAGCAGCATGAAGTATGGATTGAAGTGGGGAGAAACACGAGGATGGGAGATCAGAGAGAAGGCTGATGCAGTAGTCCAGACGGGATAGGATGAGAGCTTGAACGAGAAGGGTAGTGGTGTGGATGGAGAGGAAAGGGCGGATCTTGGCAATGTTGCAGAGCTGAGACCGGCAGGTTTTGGTGTGAGGGGTGAACGACATTTATTGTCTCTCTCAGGGTCGCATCTGGAGAGTTTCAAGTACTCTAACAGTTTAGATTACAGGAGGGAGAGTCAAGCAGAGGCATACCCATTCCATTCCTAGGTTGGGTAGTGGCTAGAGAGTGAAAGGCAATCCCCTACAAGTCAGAACACACCTGTGCTGGGCAGCAGCAGCATGGGAGAGAGTCAAGGGCAGAGACTCAAGTTTACTGCTTGGAAGGAGGAAATAGCAAACCAGTTCCATATTTTTACCAAGAAAACTCTATGGATACTCTACCAGAACGATTGCAGATGGAGGTGGGATGTTCTGGGAGAAATGTGTCCATGGTGTCGTTATGGGTCAGAGACAACTCGAAGGCATAAGACAAGAGAATTGTCTTGTCTTTTTGTCAGTTGTCCGCCAATTGTCCGCTATGTGACTTTGGGCAAGTCACTTCACTTCTCTGTGCTTCAGTTTCCTCATCTGTAAAATGGGGATTAAGACTGTGAGCCCCCCGTGGGACAACCTGATCAACTTGTATCCCCCAGCGCTTAGAACAGTGCTTTGCACATAGTAAGCACTTAACAAATACCACTACTATTATTATTATTAAGAGAAGCATTTATTGAGCTACTACTGCATAAAGAATACCGTACTAAGCGCTTGGTAGAGTACAGTGCAAGAGTTGTTAGACACATTCTCTGGCCACAGTGAGCTTCCATACTAGAGCTTCATTCGTTCATTCAATCGTTTTTATTGAGCACTTACTGTGTGCAGAGCACTGTACTAAGCGCTTGGGAAGTACAAGTTGGCAACACTAGAAACGGTCCCTACCCAACAGTGGGCTCACAGTCTAGAAGGGGGAGACAGAGAACAAAACAAAACATATTAACAAAATAAAATGAATGGAATAAACATGTACAAATAAAATAAATAAATAAATACAGTAATAAATACGTACAAACATATATACATATATATATATATATATAGGTGCTTTGGGGAGGGGAAGGAGGTACGGCGGGGGGGATGGGGAGGGGGAGGAGGGGAAGAGGAAGGAGGGGGCTCAGTCTGGGAAGGCCTCCTGGAGGAGGTGAGCTCTCAGTAGGGCCTTGAAGGGAAGAAAAGAGCTAGCTTGGTGGATGTGTGGAGGGAGGGCATTCCAGGCCAGGGGGATGACGTGGGCCTGGGGTCGATGGCGGAACAGGCGAGAACGAGGCACGGTGAGGAGATTAGCACCAGAGGAGTGGAGGGTGCGGGCTGGGCTGTAGAAGGAGAGAAAGGAGGTGAGGTAGGAGGGGGCGAGGTTATGGAGAGTCTTGAAGCCGAGGGTGAGGAGTTTTTGCCTGATGTGTAGGTTGATTGCAATGTAGCCACTAGAGATTTTTGAGGAGGGGAGTAACATGCCCAGAGAGTTTCTGGACAAAGACAATCCATGCAGCGGGGTGAAGTATGCATTGAAGTGGGGAGAGACAGGAGGATGGGAGATCAGAGAGGAGGCAGATACAGTATTCTAAACGGGATAGGATGAGAGCTTGAATGAGCAGGGTAGCGGTTTGGATGGAGAGGAAAGGGCAGATCTTGGCATTGTTGCGGATCTGATACCGGCAGGTTTTGGTGATGGCTTGGATGTGAGGGGTGAACGAGAGAGCAGAGTCGAGGATGACACCAAGTTTGCGGGCTTGTGAGACAGGAAGCATGGTAGTGCCGTCAACAGTGATAGGAAAGTCAGGGAGAGGGCAGGGTTTGGGAGGGAAGAGAAGGAGTTCGGTCTTGGACATGTTGAGTTTTAGGTGGGGGGCAGACATCCAGATGGAGATGTCCTGAGGGCAGGAGGAGATGCGAGCCTGGAGGGAGGGAGAGAGAGCAGGGGCAGAGGTGTAGATTTGGGTGTCATTAGCATAGAGATGGTAGTTGAAGCCGTGGGAGTGAATTAGGTCACCAAAGGAGTTAGTGTAGATCGAGAACATTTAAAACACATCTGGCTTCCGTCCCCTACATTCCACGGAAACTGCCCTCTCAAAGGTCACCAATGACCTCCTGCTGACGTCACTACCATCCTTCCTGTCTCACAAGCCCACAACCTTGGTGTCATCCTCGACTCTGCTCTCTCATGCACCCCTCACATCCAAACCATCACCAAAACCTGCCGGTCTCAGCTCCACAACATTGCCAAGATCCGCCCTTTCCTCTCCATCCAAACCACTACCCTGCTCGTTCAAACTCTCATCCTATCCCGTCTGGAATACTGCATCAGCCTCCTCTCTGATCTCCCATCCTCGTGTCTCTCCCCACTTCAATCTATACTTCATGCCGCTGCCCGGATTGTCTTTGTCCAGAAACGCGCTGGGCATGTTACTCCCCTCCTCAAAAATCTCCAGTGGCTACCAATCAATCTGTGCATCAGGCAGAAACTCCTCACCCTGGGCTTCAAAGTTCTCCATCACCTCGTCCCCTCCTATCTCACCTCCCTTCTCTCCTTCTACAGCCCAGCCCGCACCCTCCACTACTCTGCCGCTAATCTCCTCACTGTGCCTCGTTCTCGCCTGTCCTGCCGTCGACTCCCGACCCACCTCATCCCCCTGGCCTGGAATGCCCTCCCTCTGCCCATCCGCCAAGCTAGCTCCCTTCCTCCCTTCAAGGTCCAACTGAGAGCTCACCTCCTCCAGGAGGCCTTCTCAGACTGAGCCCCCTCCTTCCTCTCCCCCTCGTCCCCCTCTCCATCCCCCGTCTTACCTCCTTCCCTTCTCCACAGCACCTGTATATATGTATATATGTTTGTACATATTTATTACTCTATTTATTTTTCTTGTACATATTTATTCTATTTATTTTATTTTGTTAATATGTTTGGTTTTGTTCTCTGTCTCCCCCTTCTAGACTGTGAGCCCACTGTTGGGTAGGGACTGCCTCTATATGTTGCCAAATTGTACTTCCCAAGCGCTTAGTACAGTGCTCTGCACTCAGTAATCGCTCAATAAATACGATTGATTGATTGATTGATTGATTGATTGAGAACAGAAGGGGCCCAAGAACTGAACCTTGAGGAACCCCTATAGTAAGGGGATGGGAGGGGGAGAACGAGCCCGCAAAACAGACTGAGAATGAATAGTCGGAGAGATAAGAGGAGAACCAGGAGAGGACGGAGTCTGTGAAGCAAGGTTGGATAGGGTGTTGAGGAGAAGGGCGTGGTCCACAGTGTCAAAGGTAGCTGAGCCGTCGAGGAGAATTAGGATAGAGTTTGAGCCCTTGGATTTGGCAAGCAGGAGGTCATTGGTGACCTTTGAGAGGGCAGTTTCCATGGAATGTAGGGGGCAGAAGCCAGATGTATTTTAAATGTATTTTAGAGATGTATTTTCTCCCCAGTTCTGGTGACTATTTTATAATAGTAACAACAGTAGTGATATTTCCTAAGAGCTTAAAATGTGCAAAGCACTATATTAAGCCCCGTGGTAAATAGAAAATACTCAGGTCTAAAGCAGTCCTTGTCGCACATAGAGTTTAATTAATTAATTAATTAATGTTGGTATTTGTTGAGCGCTTACTATGTGCCAAGCACTGTTCTAAGCGCTGGGGTAGATACAAGGTAATCAGGTTGTCCCACGTGGGGCTCACAGTCTTAATTACCCATTTTACAGATGAGGTCACTGAGGCCCAGAGAAGTGAAGTGACTTGCCCAAAGTCACACAGCTGACAAATGGCAGAGCCGGGATTTGAACCCATGACTCTGACTCCAAAGCTCAGGCTCTTTCCACTGAGCCATGCTGCTTCTCCAAAGACAAAGACAATCCGGGCAGCGGTGTGAAGTATGGATTGAAGTGGGGAGAGACAGGAGGATGGGAGATCAGAGAGGAGGCAGATACAGTAATGTAGACGGGATAGGATGAGAGCTTGAATGAGCAGGGTAGCGGTTTGGATGGAGAGGAAAAGGCGGATCTTAACAATGTTGCGGATCTGATACCGGCAGGTTTTGGTGATGGCTTGGATGTGAGGGGTGAACGAGAGAGCAGAGTCGAGGATGGCACCAAGTTTGCGGACTTGTGAGACAGGAAGGATGCTAGTGCCGTCAGTCTAAGGGGAAGAGAGAACATGCATTGAAGCTTCATTTTACAAATGAAGAAACCAAGGCATAGAAAAATTAAGTGGTTTGCACAAGGTCACACAGCAGGAAAACGAAAGAGCTAGGATTAGAACCCGGGTCCTCTGACTCCCACACTGTCTTTCCATGTAACATTTGTTTAGCACTTACTGTGTGCCAAATTAATCAAATTTAACGAGTTCTTTCTGCGTGCAGACCACTGTACTAAGTTAAGCACTGTCCTAAACCCTGGGGTAGATACAGGTTAATCAGGTCAAACCCTGTCGTTAGCCCACATGGGGCTCAAGTTTAAGGGGTATAGGAAAAGGTACTTAGCTACTACCGATTCAGATGAGAGGAATCCCTTTCAAATGAAAGGTCTGCTGTCCAAATCCTATCATGGGACCATTTAGAAATGAAACAACCCCTTCAAAACACGGAGGTCTCAGCTCATTTTCCCCCCGAGGAGATGTGTTCCAGCATGCTCCCAAGGGGAGGGAGTGAATGCTTCTCCACCCTCTTCCTGCCTCTTCCCAGAGGGATTAGAAAACACCTAAGATTTACAGCCCTCCTACATGCTTGGGAATACAGACACATCACTCCGAGCATACACAACTTATTCTGAGAAAAATTTGCCCAAGAGTGAAATTCCCATGGAGGGTGGCAGGATAGAGTGCTTCCCATCTTCCGTTATTCATTTATTCATTCATTCAATTTTATTTATGAGGATCGTACTGTGTGCAGAGCACTGTACTAAGCACTTGGGAGAGTACAATATAACAATGGACAGACACATTCCCTCACCACAACAAGCTCACAGTATAGATGGGAGACAGAGACAAGTATAAATAAATAAATTACAGATATGTACATAAGTGCTATGGTGCTGGGAGGGGAAATGGAAAAGGAAGCAAGTCAGGGTGACACGGAAAGGAGTGGGAGAAGAGGAAAGGAGAGCTTAGTCAGGGAAGGCCTCTTGGAGATGTGCCTTCAATAAGGCTTTGAATGGGGGGAGAGTAATTGTCTGTCAGATTTTTGGAGGGAGAGATTTCAATCCAAAGGAAGGACATGGACCAGGGGTCAGCGACGAGATAGAGATAAAGGTACAGTGGGAAGGTTGGCATTGGAGGATTGAAGTGTGAGGGTTGGGTTGTATTAGGAGAGTAGTGAGAAACTTGAAGTAAATGTAGGGCTGAGGCTCCTGGCATGTTAGAAATGGGACTGGATGTAATTCCAAAGCTGCATGCAGCCAAGGGTAGTACATGAAGAGAGTTCTTCAGGAAGAAAATCTGACTCAGGAAAACCTAACATTAAGCACGAACCCTAGTCCGAGTCATTGGAATAAGATTAACTATTTTAAAGTCAAGTATTTCTATTCCCACTTACAAACCTGCCACCAAATGACTCTGCATAACGTCCTTTCCTTCAGTCTCAGGAGGCAAGTCAGCAGCAAGAAGAGGAAAGAAGGAACAGCAGGGTGGTAACTGTGAACTAGGTGGACTTCAGGTCAATCAATTGTATTTATTGAGTGTTCATTCATTCAATCGTATTTATTGAGGACTTACTGTGTGCAGAGCACTGGACTAAACTCTTGGAAGAGTACAATACGACAGGGTTGGTAGACATATTTCCTTGCCCACAAGGAGCTTATAGTCTAGCGAAGGAAATGGCAGCATAGAGGAAGACATTACTGCCCAGCCAAAATCATCAATTCAATATGCTTTAAGATTACCCACATAATGTTCTGCATTCTATGCAAAACAGTCTTGAGGAAGCTTTCCTTTTTAAGGCAAGCTTCAGTTCAAAATAATCACCAGTCTTCATCGGATAATGGGAAGGAGCAGCAGTGAGAATATATTATTCTTTAAAAAGAATGGGAATGAAAACGTAACACTGAAAGAGAACTCCTGAAAAGAAAATTCTCCTGTTTGATCTGAAATAAGACAGCACCTTGGCAGTTACAATTGAAAGGCAAGACAGTTCCTTAAATAAAAAAAGTTAAGTAAGAAAGGACACATGGAATGTGCAGATAGAAAGTGATTCTTTGAACAGGTTTACCCCCAAAACTTCCATACAAGATAGAGACAGGATTCGGTGGAAACACCATAAAAAGAAAAGTCCAGAATCAGATAATTTGGTAATCTGAATTGAAGAAAATAACAGACACTCGGCTCAGTTGTTAATGAGCAGAGAAGAAATCTTTCACTGAAATTTCTCTCAATAAAGATCTCTCTTTTGTAGTGTTCTGGTTAATATTATCCTCTAGACTGTAGGTGTGTTTTGGTCAGGGAATGTGTCTGTCATTGTATTGTACTTTCCCAAGTGGTTAGTACAGTGGTCTGCACAAAGCACTAAATTTATAAATTCAGTGGGCTGGGCTGTAGAAGGAAAGAAGGGAGGTGTGGTAGGAGGGGGCGAGGTGATGGAGAGCCTTGAAGTCGAAAGTGAGGAGCTTTTGCCTGATGCGTAGGTTGATTGGTAGCCACTGGAGATTTCTGAGTACAAAGACGATCCGGGCAGCAGCGTGAAATATAGATTGAAGTGGGGACAGGCAGGAGGATGGGAGATCAGAGAGGAGGCTGATGCAGTAATCCAGTCAGGATAGGATGAGAGATTGAACGAGCAGGGTAGCGGTTTGGATGGAGAGGAAAGGGAGGATCTTGGCGATGTTGTGGAGGTGAGACCGGCAGGTTTTGGTGATGGATTGGATGTGAGGGGTGAACGAGAGAGCAGAGTCGAGGTTGCCACCAAGGTTGTGGGCTTGTGAGACGGGAAGGATGGTAGTGCCGTCTACAGTGATGGGAAAGTCAGGGAGAGGGCAAGGTTTGGGAGGGAAGATAAGAAGTTCAGTCTTGGACATATTGAGTTTTAGATGGCAGGCAGATATTCAGATGGAGATGTCCTGAAGGCAGGAGGAGATACGAGCCTGGAGGGAGGGAGAGAAATCAGGGGCAGAGATGAAGATTTGGGTGTCAAAAGTGTAGAGATGATAGTTGAAGCCGTGGGAGAGAATGAGTTCACCAAGGGAGTGAGTGTAGATAGAGAACAGAAGGGGACCAAGAACTGACCCTTGAGGAACCCCTACAATAAAGGGATGGGAGGAGGAGGAGGAGCCCACAAAAGAGACTGAGAATGAACGGCCAGAGAGATAAGAGGAGAATCAGGAGAGGACAGAGTCTGTGAAGCCAAGGTTGGATAGCGTGTTGAGGAGAAGGCAGTGTCGAAGGCAGCTGAGAGGTCGAGGAGGATTAGAATAGAGTAGGAGCCGTTGGATTTGGCAAGCAGGAGGTCATTGGTGACCTCTCTCTCTCTCTCTCTCTCTCTCTCTCTCTCCATATATATATATATATATATATTTATGGAGCAACTACTCAGCGGAGACATACAGCCCTCATCATTCTGCTGTGGTAAAACAAGGGTCTACAGATGGCCACATACCATTCATAGGCCGTAACATCCAGCATGTAGTATTCGGTAATCACCATAGTGATGAAGAAATAACACTGCACTGAACAGTAAGCCAGAGAAATGGTTTTCTTTTCTGAGAAGAAATCCATCAGCATTTTGTGAGTGACATTTATGGAATAACAAAGATCCAGAAAGGACAAACCTGAGAGAAAAAAGTACATGGGGGCATGAAGCCGAGAATCTGTCCAGATCAGCATAGGCAACCCAAGGTTTCCTACCACTGTGATGAGGTAGATAAATAGAAAGAGCACAAAGAGTACAGACTGTAGCTCCAGACCATCCGTTAGCTCCAACAGAATAAATTCCATGACCAGGGTCTCTGGGGCATTTCCTTAGGTGTTGGTATAATCTGCTAAAATAAATTAAAATAGAGAAAAAATATGAGGAGTCTTTCAATGTAAGCACTCTCTGACTCCTATCTTTCTTCCACTCACATGAGAGCACTTCAAGGAATCTCACTTCATCTTTGAAGACAGTTGATGACTTGCATAATTACTGGCTGAAAAAGCCAACTTTATTCATTCATTTGGTCTGAGACAGCTATTATAAAAATACCTGTGATATCTAAGTGCTTACCACGTGCCAAGGACTGTGTTGACCTCTGGGAAAGTGGCAAGATAGAGTCCCTGTCACAGACAGGACTCACTGTCTAAATAGGAGAGAGAACAGATATTGAATCCGCATTTTACAGATGAAGAAATTGAAGCACAGTGTAGTTAAGTGACTTGTCCAAGATCACACAGCTGGCAAGGGGCAGAGCTGGGTTTTGAACTTGGATTCTCTGACTCCCTGACCTATGCCTTTGAGGCCTGGGGACCGTGCCTTCAGCACTAGGGCTGGCTACTTCCTTCTCCACCATTATATTGAAAATTTCTCCATGCTATGCCTGAGTTCTGACAAAATAGGTAGAATCCTAGAATTCCCAATGCTAGAATTGTTAAGGGATTCTCTTAAGGCTTAAACCGTTCCTAGAGAAGACGTCAGTATCTCTGTAGGCTGTGTTAGTTCTTGAGACTAACAGGGCACTGGTTTGCTCACTGTTAATGATAATCATATTTCCTAAGTCTTTACTTCATGTCAATCACTGTCGAAGTGTTGGGGTGGATAAATGATAATCAGATCAGATGCAGTTCCTGTCCCACAAGAAGCTCACAGTCTACGCAGAAGGGAGAACAGGCATTGCATCCCCATTTTGCAGTTGAGGAAAATGAGATAAAGCAAAGTTAAGTGACTTGCCCAAGGTCACACCGCAGGCAAGTAGCAGAGCTGGGATTTCAACCAGGTTTCTGACTCCCAGACCCATGTTCTTTCCACTAAGCTATGCTGCTTCTCAGTGACTCCTTTCCCTGTCCTCTTCTCCTTATTTTCATTCTCCTTCTTTAATTTTCTCTCTCTCTCCAAGCCCTATATCCAACCTGTTCAGGAACAAACTCAGATGTCATACCTCTCCCTCTTCTTTCCATCAATGTTAGCATGCTCTGTAGCCAGTAAGAGGCTTGGTCATAAGTAAATCTAAGATAATCACCGCTCAGTATTTAGTACGACTTCTTTTCAGCTCCGTCTTTCCTCACCAACCTAGAGTTCAAGTAGTGAAGTAACTCGCAAAGGCTGATCTGTCAGATTCAGTGCTGAGCAGTCAGGTGGTTATAGCTGTTGCTTTCATAGCTACCTCTTCATTATCTGGGAAGTAAATTCCTTTCTAAATGGGTGGAGGAGAAAAGGAATGGGTGAAGCATGCCATATCTGAATATTCCAGCTTCTGTGAGGCAGTGGAATTTCTCAATGGAATTTGCTTATTCCATTAATGATGTCTTCACCTGGAAACTGAGAAGAGTTCTAGCAAGACGCTAAAGGATGTTTATTTGAACCGCTCTGCAAAAATATTGATCGAGAGTTACCTAAGGACTACAACAATTCTCTTGATTTACTCTTCTTCCACTGACCTTTTGAGGAAAGAACAGTGAAGACTGGTGGACAAGAACTGACAGGCCAAGGCTGGAAACTGTGGAGTGTGCTATATTTTCTCACACACAGGATAACATTATCTGTTTCCACATTCTAGTCCCTCTTTTTAACCTTTGCTATCTTCTTTCCTGCCGTGGCCTCCATTTATATGGCTTTTGTTCTCCGTCTGCCTCCTGTCCTTCCTCATATCCTTTTTGAGCTCCCGTCTCCCTTCCTTCTCACAAATGTTTCCACCCAGACCCTTCTCCTCTTGTCCTCACATTCATGAGATTTCTCTCTTAACTACTTCCCTTCTCTGTTGATTCATTCATTCAATTATATTTATTGAGTGCTTACTGTGTGCAGAGCACTGTACTAAGCGCTTAATTTGCAAGACTATTAGATTACTAATAAAACGTTAAGAAAACAGCAAAATCTATTAAAGGCTATGGAGGTGATGATAATGACAATGGAATTTATGAAACACTTACTACGTCACACACTGTACTACGTGCCAGAGTAAATACAAAATTATCAGGATAGACATGCCGTTGTGGGGCTCACAATTTAAGGGACTGGGTGGAAATGTGTGTTTATTTTAATTCCATAATTCCCTTGATTAAAAAAATCCTATATCTTCTTGCCTGGATTATTTTTAAAAAGTAACTCCTAGAGACAGGGAACTGCTTTTTGTGGTTAATTAGGTTTTAAAAAATTAATATAATGAGGTAGAGCAATTCCATGAGCAGATAGGTATATATTTACAATTCCAATTCAATTTTTGTGGACCAAACTTATTCATGGACATGAAGAAAAGACATTTTCATATTGAGGACATGTCGTAAATATAAGGTTCCTGGAATTCTTAATGTGGGTCAAGCATTATACTAGTCACTAGTGTAGCTGCAAGATAATCAGGTCAGACACAGACCTTGTCCCATATGGGGCTCAGGTCTCATGTACCATATCCACATCGGACAGATACCAGAGCAGCTGAAAACCCTACTGTGTGGTTATAAAATTGGACATCTGATCACCTTATTAAGAACAAGAACCGGATCATTTCTCTCCTAATCACCTACAGTAAATACTACATTGGGCAAGAATTGCACAAGTATCTCAAGACAATAAAAATGAAAGTCCTGTTGGAGTTCTGAAGTCTTTCAAAAATATATAGCATTAGAACTACATTTGGGTAAGTTTTTGAGCAAATCCTTTCTAACTCTCTGGACAGGCACTTGTTGAGTGGGTATTATTGGAAAGAATCTTCACATTCTTATTCATGAATATTCATTCATTCATTCATTCATTCAATCATATTTATTGAGCGCTTACTGTGTGCAGAGCACTGTACTAAGCGCTTGGGAAGTACAAATTGGTAACATATAGAGACGGTCCCTACCCAACAGCAGGTTCACAGTCTAGAAGGGGGAGACAGACAACAAAACAACACATATTAACAAAATAAAATAAAACAGAATAGTAAATTTTTACAAGTAAAATGAATAGAGTAATAAATCTGTACAAACATATATACAGGCACTGTGGGGAGGGGAAGGAGGTAGGGAGGGGAGGATGGGGAGGGGGGCGAGGGGGAGAGGAAGGAGGGGGCTCAGTCTGGGAAGGCCTCCTGGAGGAGGTGAGCTCTCAGTAGGGTTTTGAAGGGAGGAAGAGAGCTAGCTTGGCAGATGTGCGGAGGGAGGGCATTCCAGGCGAGGGGGAGGATGTGGGCCAGGGATCGATGGCGGGACAGGTGAGAACAAGGTACAGTGAGGAGGATAGTGGCAGAGGAGCAGAGGGTGCGGCTGGGCTATAGAAGGAAAGAAGGGAGGTGAGGTAGGAGGGGGCGAGATGATGAAGAGCCTTGAAGCCGACAGTGAGGAGTTTTTGCCTGATGCGTAGGTTGATTGGTAGCCACTGGAGATTTTTGAGGAGGGGAGTAACAGAGCCAGAGTGTTTCTGCACAGAGATGATCCAGGCAGCAGCGTGAAATATAGATTGAAGTGGGGAGAGACAGGGGGATGGGAGATCAGAGAGGAGGCTGATGCAGTAATCCAGTCAGGATAGGATGAGAGATTGAACCAGCAGGGTTCTTCTACAAGATTTCCTCTTGTAGAAGAAATCATCCTCAACACTACATGAAAATCACGTCACCCTTTATTAGATTAGAGATTTTTTTAAAAGCTCCATATTGTTCCATTTGTTATCTGACAAGGTACAGAAAATGGTCATATGGTCATTGAGACTATTCAAGTTTAAGATTTATAGGGGGCGTGGAGGAAGGTATTAATCGGGCTGGAGGAAGATATTAATCAGTTAAACAATAGAGTTTTTTGAGCATTTACCGAGTGTAGAGCACTGTACTAAGCATTTGGAAGAGTGCACTACAGAGTTGGAAGTTGGAAGACACATTCCCTACCCACAACAACTTGATAAATAATACCACCAGAAATATTACATCTCCTCCAAGAGGGCTTCCCTGACTCAGCCTTCATTTCCCTACCCTCTCTCCCTTCTGTGTCACCTATGCCCTTGGATCTGTACCCTTTAGTAATTATTATGGTCCTTGTTAAGCACTGTTCTAAGCATGGGGGTAGATTCACGTTAATCAGGTTGGACACAGTCCCTGTCCCACATGGGGCTCACGGTCTAAAATCAAGTAAGCAATATGATAAGGTATGTACTTTTATACATATGTATGTTATAATACATAAGTACACATGGAGATCTAATTCTGGCTCTGCCTGTTGCTTACTGTATGACTGTGGGCAAACCACTTGACTTCTCTGTGTCAGTTTCCTCAACTGTAAAATGGGGATTAAATCCAATTTAGACAGTGAGCCCCGAGTGGGACAGGGACTGTGTCCAACCTGATTAACTTGTAACTACCCCAGAATTTAGAACAGTGCCTGACACATAAGTGCTTAACAAGTACAACAACAATAATACTTATGTACACATCCAGAATTTATTCTAATGTCTTTCTCCCCCTTTAGACTGTAAACTCCTTGTGGGGAAGGAATATGTCTACCAGCTCCATTGCACTATAATCTCCCCCAAACAGTACAGTGCTCTGCACACAATAAGCACTCAATACATCCCACTGATTGATTGGTGGAAATGTTGGAGCTGAGCAAGGGAAAGGAAAGTGCAAGGGGGGAGATGTTGGGTGGCAGGAGAAATGAAAGATGAATGCCCTGCAAAGCAGTAGAGGCACGTTTCATTATTTCTGAAAATGCTGACAAAGGCCTTGCTACCACCACCTGCTGTTGTGTATACACTGAGAGAGGACACTGCACCTGCTAAGAAGCATGATTAGTAGAGAAGGGAAACCCATAATAATAATCTGCCCACAATATTCTTCAAAGATCTTAGTTTGGGGCCGGGATACATTTTCACAGGTGGAAGGGATCTTTTCGGCTTACAACAGCAACAAAAACAGCAATAATAAAATCTACAGAGCTCACAACATTTTACTCAAGAGTAAACAATGGCAATTATCCCTACTGTGTTGTAACTGGAAGTCTATGAAAAAATCTAAAAGTTATGAAGATCTTTATATTTCAAATGCATTGTATACAGTGCTAGCCATATTTTGAATGTGACTTTTTATATCAGCAAAAACAAATCAAATACTTTTTGGAAAGTGAATGTGTCTTTTTGATGACATTTGAAATGCCAGATCTGAAGTGCCCAAATGAAATAGAAATCGAAGTTTACCTTATTTCACGCATACCTGGATGTTGGATATTTCATCGATAGAATATCAGGGAACCAAGGAAAGTACATTTCTCGTTCAAACATAAATGAAATTTGCTATTATCCAAGTGACAATATCCAAGAATCAATGAACTCAGTTCTTCCAGTATCCTACAATAGACTCTTCCCTTGGTTCCAACAACTCCATAAACCAAGGTGATTTTTTTTCCTCCTGCTCCCAGAGTTTCCAGTTTTAGTTTTGGCATCAAACTAAATTTAAATATGGTGCAGACATGGAGGAGTATCTCTTTCCCTCCCTCCGTCCCTCCTTCCTTCCCCTTCCTCTCCTTCCCCTTACTGAAAGCAACAAAGATAGGAAGAGGAGGTATGTGTTGCATAGGTTAGGATCAAAGGGGAATACATGCCTCATTCACCTCTGGTTTAGACCCCTCTCACCTCCATGTAAGGGTAGAGGATCACACATGAAATGCACTCTGTGATATTTTCAGAACTGGGACAGAGATGGATCCTGCAGCAGGGAACCAATGGAAGAATATCACTTCCTTCCCTGTTCTTTTGAGCTAATATGAAATGTTAAAGAGGGCAAGGAGTTGAGCTAACAGGAGTTGTTGAAGAGGACTAGGAATTTGTGGGGAGGCCAGAAAGAGCAAAAGGAAGGCCAAGTGGGAGGAAGACCAAAAACCTTAAAAACTCTTCTACTCCTCTTTCTTCCCCCTCTTCCTCTCTCTTCCTGGACTTTCATCTTCTCAACTTAAACCTTATCTTCCTCACTTCCTCCCCTACTGTTTAAATTTTCTCTACCTTTCTTCTCTTCTTTTCTATTTCCTTCCCAAAATGGTGCTGGGTGTCATCCTAAGGGGAATTGGGAGATGAGAACTGACTCAACCATCAGTGCTCCAGATCAAATTGCAGAGAAGGCCATGATGATAGTTGCCTTCAAAACACATGGAAATTGATTTGTACAAACTCTGCAGTGTCTGTACAGGTGCATTTATATGATATCCCTTTGTCTCGCCTCTTTGGATTGAAATCTGAGGGCAAAAAACCCAGCTCCTCTTCAGACATCACTGCAATTTCCTAAATGGTGGTACACACATAGTAAGCATTTAACATACCACAATTATTATTATGTAACCAAGCACTGCACTAAGATAATTAGGTTGGACACAGTCCCTAACCCATATAGGGCTCAGAGTCTAAGCAGGGGGGATAGATATTGAGCCCCCAATTTACAGACAAAGTAACTGAGGCACAGAGAAGGTAAGTGACTTACCCAAGGTATCATTGAAAGTGGAAGAGCCAGGATTAGAGCCAATCCTCTGACTCCAGGCCCTTTCCACTAGGCTTCACTGCTTTTATTGATTGCACAGTAGCTAATCGATACATAATTTTAGAGAAGAATAATGATGTAAATTTTCTTTGGTTTTGCAAAGGGGAAACCATGTCTTTAATTTTTTAAAAAAGAGATCAGAGCTAGATGGTTAGAGGGAAAAGGAATTTTAGTTCCAAAGAAATCAGGGCACGTAAGCCACCTTTCCCAGAATCATTTTTCTTCTACCATTCAGAATGAATAATTTACTAGCATATTGTCTTGTCTGCTTTCTTGCCTATATGAACGAATCCTGTCCCTAGGGTTGAATGTCATTCTCTGGGCTACACACAAATGTTATCATTTTTCTACTTTGAAACAAG
The DNA here is from genome assembly GCF_015852505.1 of Tachyglossus aculeatus. Taxonomy (NCBI): domain Eukaryota; kingdom Metazoa; phylum Chordata; class Mammalia; order Monotremata; family Tachyglossidae; genus Tachyglossus; species Tachyglossus aculeatus. The sequence goes on along the minus strand of NW_024044829.1, from coordinate 13,982,925 downwards.
TGAGCCTTTTTCTAATAGCCTTGTTCCATTTTCTGGATAATACAGTCATTTTTCATTGGTTGGATTTATATATGTAGTGCTGTATATTTCTGTAGAGCTTTGACATTCCCAGCATTCCAAAGTGATTATCTTGTATCTACCCCAGCACTTAGTACAGCACCTGGCATATAGTAAGTACTTAAATACCACAGTTATTATTATTATTCATTGACATTCAGAGGCATTCGAGTTGATCAGAGTCTCTGGCTCACATAGGCCTCACAGTCTAAGGGGAAGGGAGAACAGATAATTAATGATGGCATTTGTTAAATGCTTACTATGTGCCAAGCACTGTTCTAAGCACCGGGATAGATACAAGGTTATCAGATTGTCCCACTTGGAGCTCACAGCCTTGATCCTCAATTTATAGGTGGGGTAACTGAGGCACAGAGAAGTGAAGTGATTTGCCCAAAGTCACACAGCTGACAAGTGGCAGAGTTGGGATTAGAACCCATGACCTCTGACTCCCAAGCCCGGGCTCTTTCCACTAAGCCATGCTGCTTCTCTAATTCATCCCTATTTGACAGATGATGAAACCCACTGAGGCGCAGTAAAGATCACAGGTCAAGTGGCAGAGCTGGATTAGAACCCAGATATTCTGACTTTCCAAACGCTTTCCGCTATGTGAAGCTGCCCTTATCATACCAACTCGGTTGTATTCTCCCAAGTGCTTAGCACAGTGCTCTGCATACAGTAAAGTGCACAATAAATGCCAATGATTCATTGATTGATGAGTGCTAGAGAGATGACATAGACATCCCTACGTAGATTTAGAGTACCTCTATTATATCCAGACTTCATTAAAAGTGAAACTGGAATTCTAATTCTATTTCTGGGAATTCCAAAGGGAAGTCATCAAAGAGTCAATCGTATTGCACACACTGTATGCAGAGCACTGTACTAAGCACTTGGGAGAGTACAATATAACAGGCACATTACCTGCTCACAACGAGCTTACAGTCTAGAGGGGAAGACAGACATTAATACAAATAAGTATATTACAGTTATGGACATAAGTGTTGTGGGGCTGGGAGGGAGGATGAATAAAGGGAGCAAGCCAGGGCAACATAGAAGGGAGTGGGAAAAAAGGAAATGAGGACTTAGTCAGGGAAGGCTTCCTGGAGATCAATCAATCAATCATATTTATTGAGCGCTTACTGTATGCAGAGCACTGTACTAAGCGCTTGGGAAGTACAAGTTGGGAGATGTACCTTCAATAAGGCTTTGAAGGAGAGGAGAGTAATTTGTTGTTGGCTGTGAAGGGAGTTGATAAAAGATGCCTTTTCCCTTCCTAGCCAGTGTGTTATAGAATCTTTGGAGCCCTGAGAAATGGGTTAGGGCTCATTTTCCCTCTAAACTATAAACCCGTTGTGGGCAGGGAATGTGTCTACCAACTCTGTGATATTGTACAATGCTCTGCACACATTAAATGTAATTGATTGATTATTTCCATCTCACAAAGAACTGAAAATTACGCCTGGGACCCATTCAGAAAAAGGGGGCAAATTGCTCTATTAAAACAAAAAAGTAAAAAATAAAAATAAAAATAAAAAACCAAAGTTTCAGTGATCCTTAAATTAACTGTTCATCCTATCAAGTTTACTAAAACAGCCAGGCTTTATAATCATGACTGGAAAGAGTGATTACTTAAATACTTCCAGTGGATGAAGTCCAGTGGTTCAGAAGTCACTTCCAACAGAAGCTTTTTATTTTATCTAGATCATCAAGTGAATCAAAGTTTAAATTGTCGCAGATTATACTGCTGTCGATGTTACTAAAATGGGAAGGTAAACTCATCCCCTAAAATGTAGAGTATGGAGCAGTTGATAGATCGATGACCTTTTGGAGAAATCGCATTGAAATATCACCCCCACCAGTAAGTGCAAACATGTTTCTTCTGACATAGCATCATGGTCCATCAAGATAGATCAATCAATGGCATTTATTATCGTTATTATTATTAATAATAACTGTGATATTTGTTAAGTGCTTACTATGTGCCAAGCACCGTACTAAGTGCTAGGGTAGATACAAGATATACAAGATACAAGATATGAGGGAGGACAGGTATTGAATGCCCATTCTGCAGTGAAGAAACTAAGGCCCAGAGAAGTTAAATGACTTACCCAAGGTCCCCCAGCAAACATGTGAAAGAGTCATATTTATGGTATTAAGCACTTGTTAAGCTCTTACTGCATGTCAAGCACGGTTCTAAGCACCGGAGTAGATACAAGAAGAATGTCTTCTAGTTCTTCAATGTGTAACTGAAACTTTCCTTTATGATAGGACTGACTATTTCTGTTGCTCAGTTGCCTACATCCTATTCAGATAGATTTTACTATTCCTTATGGACAGTGGCACTTTATAAATTAGTTCAGGTGTGATTTTATTTTCCTCATGGACCCATATGTATGAGGATTAAGGGTCTTCGGACAAGCGCCATGCAGCTTGGGATCTGTTCTTGTCCCGTTGTGAGCAACAACTGCACGCTATTGTACATGGAGGAATAGACTCAAAGAACGTTTCTAAAATATATTCAAATAATAATACAAATGTACTTTGTGGGCTGGGCTGGCAGGCCATGGAAAATCACGGGCTTTTGTGGGGAGTGTTGTTTTGTGAAGTGTTCCGTTGCTTTCTATTTTGGGTCAGTGCTGAACTAGATCACTCGTCACTCACATAGTGATGGGCTCTATTCATTGTCTCAGGCAATGGTGAATCTGAAAGAAAGGACCCTAGGACTTCTCGTGAAAAGTTTTATAACCTTGAAGTTAATTCCCATGGATTTTCCTGTGGAACAGCCTCCCTGGAGCAAATCGGCAGAGGAAATCCCCAACAGATGTTGCACTGGGTAAATTATAAAGTTCACGTTTTGTTAATGTTAATAATACTTGTGGTATTTTTTTAGCTTCTTACTCTATGCCAGGCACTGTACTAAGCACTGGGGCAGATGCAAATTGGGTCAGACACAGTCCCTGTCCCATATGGGGCTCACGATCTTAATCCCTCTTTTACAGATGGGGTAACCGAGGCAGGGAGAAGTGAGGTGACTTGCCTAAGGTCACACAACAGACAAGTGGTGGAGCCAGGATTAAAACCCAGGTCCTTCTGACTCCCAGGCCTGTATTCTATCCATTAGGTGACACTGCTTCACTTTGTAATATTATTAATAATAGTAATGATAATAATAATAATAATAGTTAACAGCATGGTCTAGTGAAAAGACCAATGGCCTGGAAGTCAGGAGACCTGGATTTTAATCCCAGCTCCGCCACTGGCCTGTTGTGTGACCTTGGACAAGTCACTTAATTTCTCTGTACCTCACTTTCCTCATCTGTATAATGGAGACAGGGACTGTTCAGCCTGATCATCTTATCTACCTTAGTGCTTAATAGAGTGTGTGGCACATAGTACGTGCTTAAATACCATATACCATAATTTGTTAGGAGATTAGTATATGCAACACACTATACTAAATGCAGTATTATTCATGTAATATTCAGTATTACATGAAGTTGAACACAATAATTGTCTCTGTGAATATGACTTGATTACAACTACACCACAATTTTTCTTCAGCCACATGTTTTTAACAGAGGTTGATGGAACAATGCCTAGATGAAAACTTCACATACTCATCCCTTTGCCATATCATTTTCCATTCCTCTCATTCCTTCTTTATCGATCACTGAAACTAACCTAAAGCAACAATGGAGAAGAGAAATGGAAACATTAATCTGGATTTGCAATTGGCAAACCTACTGAGGCAAGGAAAAAGTTTTCTCAGGGACACTGAAGGTCGGAGGTAGGATTTATACTTTGCTTATATTTCACTCACCAAGTCCCTGAAGGGTTTCTTCAATTTACCCAGGGGAAAAAAAATAACAACTAAAATGTTACTCCTTGAAACACCTCTCTTGAGAAATATTAATTGGTAGAATCAAACTACCTTGAAATGAGGGATTGGAGTACCAATTAGTGTGATATCATGTGTTCTTCTCCCCACTTTACACAATCTTTTTTAAAAATTTCATGATAGATTTGGGTGCTTCCATGTTGAATCATATCCTTATGGCAGGGGTAGTGTCTCTCCCAAGCACTTAATGCAGTGTTCTGCACACAGTAAGTGCTCAATTAATACAATTAATTGATGATTGATTGGTAGGACTTTAATTTTATTAAATACGCAGATGATTTGCACTATTGGTCTTTAATTTAATCCAAACACATAATTAGGAACCAACACCTCCTAGTGTTTTGTAGTCCTGTGCTTTCTGGACTGCCCCATTGAAACAGAACATATACCAATGGCCTCTTTCCAGTTGTGAAAGTAATGCATTTAAGTAAAATGTCCTTGAATAGGCACAAGAATTGCATGAAAATACATATGGTCATTATGACCACATTTAACTCTGGATCACTAATGCAGCAGTATTATTGGGAAAGTCAGTCGATTCAGGGGATGTATTCACAATTTGGACATAATCTGCCCACAATATTTGCTTTAGATCAGATCCCTAATATTTTAAAAGTGGAGAAACTGGAGAGAGTCCAGTGAATGATAACAAATATGACTAAGGAAATATAAAATATAATGAGTGAGGAAAGGTTTTGAAATTCTTTGCCCTAGGAACTTCACTATTAAGGATTTTGTTCTAAAGCTTAGATTTGTTTTCCTAAATTCATTACGTGGGGGAGTTCACACTGAAACTTCTAAGTCAACCCACTCAGCTATTTGGAGTCTTTCTGTTAGCAAACTCATAGGGAAGAGAACCATGATATTCAAAGAAGGATATTCAAAGTACATTCCTAACCACGAAGGTGAATGTCAAGAAGCCATGTTGCATAGTGTATAGAATATGGGCCTGGGAGTCAGAAGGACCTGGATTATAATCCCAGCTCTTCCACCTGCCTATGTGACCTTAGGAAAGTAACAACTTCTCTGTGCCTCAGTTACCTCATTTGTAAAATGGGGATTAAGACTGAAAGCTCCATGTGGGACATTGACTGTGTCTGACCTCGTTACCTTGTATCTAACTACCCCAGCACTTACAACAGGGCCTGCACATAGTAAGTGCTTAACAAAAACCATTAAAATAAAAAAGAAGGGCAGCCACCCTGTCTACCAAACCCCTTTGGGTAGTAGGTCGTGGACAGAGGCAGAATGGAAGGCCAGAGAATCATTTGTGTGGCCTAGTATGGCATTGCTTAGGACCCAAATTCAAAATATAATGGGTAAACTTCCTCCTTGCCCTTCCTTGGAGATAAAGTAACTCTTGCCTTAAGTTAAACTTGTGGCTAGACTGACAGTGTTGATCCATCTATCTCGTGCTTAGTACAGTACATGGAACATAATAGGTGCTTTAAGAATGCCATTATTGTTATCATTATTATTAGCAAAAGTTACATATCCATGACGCTTGAACAAATCAGTCCTTTTATTTTTATTTTTTTGATGGTGTTTGTTAAGCAGTTTGTATGTGGCAGGCACTGAACTGGGGTAGATATACTGCACACAGTAAGCACTTAATAAATATGACTGAACATAAACTGATCAGGTTGAACACAGTCCGTGTCCTATATAATAATAATGATGGCATTTATTAAGAACTTACTATGTGCAAAGCACTGTTCTAAGCTCTGGGGAGGTTACAAGGTGATCAGGTTGTCCCACGTGGGGCTCACAGTCTTAGTCCCCATTTTACAGATGAGGTAACTGAGACACAGAGAAGTTAAGTGACTTGCCCAAAGTCACACAGCTGACAATTGGTGGAGCCGGGATTCGAACCCATGACCTCTGACTCCAAAGCCCGTGCCCTTTCCACTGAGCCATGCTGCTTCCATAGTTCTATATGGGACTAACGGTCTTAATCCCCATGTTGCAGATAAGGCAACTGAGACACAGAGAAATTAAGTGACTAGCCTAAGGTCACACAACAGACAAGTGGAAGAATCTGGATTAGAACCCAGGTCCTCTGATTTCCAAGTCGATGCTCTTTACACTAGGCCACACTGCTTCCCAGATTTCCCTGTGAAACTTGTATTTCAAGACTCACCTGCATTTAAAGTTCAAATGAAGAACTATGTGAAGCATAATTGCTGGGAAAATTGTCTCCCTTACCAATTTCTGGGGGAAAAATGAGGGAATTGTTTAGTGGCTCTCAGGTGTGATGGAGATATTCCTCTACTAATGTCCAATAAGAAGGTCATGCAGGAAACTCAATTTATTTTCCATATGTGAAATTCCTATGCAAGATCCTGTATGTACTCCTGGGGACCAAAAACAGGAACCAGGGTTTAAAGGTTATGATTTATTGTAAAATGGTTGTACTGCTCTTTTATTTACCAGTTTCCTCAAGGTTAATTTTACATCTTTGTTCCTCAGACTGTAGATTAAAGGATTCAACACTGGACTGTCTCGGACTGCGCCATAGATTGATTCTTCAGAGGTCTCACGTACATGTAGAAGAGTGACCCATAAAATAAAGTGACACCCATCATGTGGGATCTGCAGGTGGAAAACGCTTTACTCCCTCCCTCAGAAGACTGGATCTTGAGGATTACCATGAGAATGAAGATATAAGACAGGATGATGACCATGAGGGAGTTGGAGAGGTTAAATCCAGCACAGAGGAGCATGACATTTTCTTTGAAGTGGGTATCACAGCAAGACAGCTTTATGAGAGGAGGGTCAGGACAGTAAAATTGTTGATGATGGTGAATACACAAAAGGACAATCTGAATTTCTTGATGGCTTGGAACAGGCCTGCAGAGAAGCCATGTACATAGGGGAAAGTGATGAGACAGGTGCAGACCCTCCTGGACATTTTGATGCTGTAATGTAGAGGGTGACAGATTGCCATATAGCAGTAATACGTCATTGCTGCTAACCTATAAAACTCTGTGAGGAGCAGAGATGTGCAAATGTAGCATTGGATGAAACAACCGGCAAGGGAGATAGTCTTCTTCTCTAATAAGAATCAATAAAGCAATCAATTGTATTTATTGAGCGCTTACTGTGTGCAGAGCATTGTACTAAGCGCTTGGGAAATACAAGTTGGCAACATATAGAGACAGTCCCTACCCAACAGTGGGCTCACATTCTAGAAGGGGGAGACAGAACAAAACCAAACATATTAACAAAATAAATAGAATAAATATGTAGAAGTAAAATAAATAAATAAATCAATAGAGTAATAAATATGTACAAACATATATACATATATACAGGTGCTGTGGGGAAGGGAAGGAGGTAAGATGGGGGGATGGAGAGGGGAACGAGGGGGAGAAGAAGGAGGGGGCTCAGTCTGGGAAGGCCTCCTGGAGGAGGTGAGCTCTCAGTAGGGCCTTGAAGGGAGGAAGAGAGCTAGCTTGACGGATGTTGGGAGGGAGGGCATTCCAGGCCAGGGGGATGAGGTGGGCCGGGGGTCGACGGCAGGACAGGCGAGAACGAGGCACGGTGAGGAGATTAGTGGCAGAGGAGCGGAGGGTGCGGGCTGGGCTGTAGAAGGAGAGAAGGGAGGTGAAGTAGGAGGGGGCGAGGTGATGGAGAGCCTTAAAGCCAAGGGTGAGGAGTTTCTGCCTGATGCGCAGATTGGTAGCCACCGGAGATTTTTGAGGAGGGGAGTAACATGCCCAGCGCGTTTCTGCACAAAGACAATCTGGGCAGTGGCATGAAGTATGGATTGAAGTGGGGAGAGACACGAGGATGGGAGATCAGAGAGGAGGCTGATGCAGTAGTCCAGATGGGATAGGATGAGAGCTTGAACGAGCAGGGTAGCAGTTTGGATGGAGAGGAAAGGGCGGATCTTGACAATGTTGCGGAGCTGAGACCGGCAGGTTTTGATGATGGCTTGGATGTGAGGGGTGAATGAGAGAGCGGAGTCGAGGATGACACGAAGGTTGTGGGCTTGTGAGACGGGAAGGATGGTAGTGCCGCCAGTCAGCCAGCACCTTGGGGGTTGCGTCTGAATAATACCACAGGCCTACAAACGCTAAGTTAGTGAAGAAGAAATACATGGGTGTGTGAAGGCTAGAATTTAGTCAAAGTAGCACAATCAGACCCAGGTTGCCTAACAAGGTGAAAAAAATAGGTGATTAAAAATAACGCAAAGTAGCCTTGAAGCTCTGAACAATCTATGAGACCCAAGAGAATAAAGTCTGTCACAGAAGTGCAATTGTCACTAGTCATTTTTCCTGGGGACTCGGTTCAAGCAATCCGTGGCATTTAGTGAGCACTTGTGTGCAGAGCACTGTACTAAGTACTTGGGTGAGTACAACACAACAGAGTGGGTTGACTACCCTGCCCAAAAGAAGCTTACTAACTGGAAGGGAAGACAGATATCAAAATAAATTACAGGGGGATAAAGTCCATACGTGCTGTGGGGCAGGGGGAAGACTGAATATCAAAGGGCTTAAGGAGCACAGAAAATGCAGAAGGGAATGCTTAGACAAGGAAGGGAGGGCTTAGTCGGGGAAGGACTCTTGGAGGAAATTTGATTTTACTAGTGCTTCGAAGGTGAAGAGACAGGTGGCTATCAGATATGAAAGTGGGTGGAAGACCTAGGCCACCAGACGAATGTGGGTTAGAAACTGGTGGTGAGATAGACAAGATTGAGGTACAGAGAGTGGGTTGGCATTGGAGGAGCAAAGTGTGCAGACTGGGTTGTAATAGGAGATCACCAAGATAAGGTAGGAGGGAGTGTGCTAAAAACTGATGGTAAGGGGTTTCTGTTTGATGCAGAGGTAGATGGCCAACAGTTGAAGATTTTCTAGCAGAGGAGAGATGTGGACTGAACTTTATTTTCAGAAAAATGATCCAGGCAGCAGACTGAAGTATGGACTGGAGATGAAAGAGTCAGGAGCAGGGAGGTAAGCCAGGAGGTTGAGACAGTAGTCAAGGCAGGATATAAGTACTTGGATCGACATTCACTAAAGTAAATAGAAATAAATAAAAAATGAAGATGAAAAAAATGGTTTTGAATTCCTTTCATGATCCCTCTACCAATACTTTGAAATACCTTTGGTTGCTTTAATGGGGCTCCTATTTCTCATGAGAGATAATGTACCTGAATACAATCTAAGGAGATGCTAGACAGACCCTAAGCCTCTATGATTGGATAAGGGGAGAAAATTCAGGATCAGGGTAAAGGGCCAACATTCACTCCCTCAAGAAATTACACAACTTGAAGCTCTATATTTTCTTAAAAGAAAGGACAATTTTTTGTTCTGTTTTGTTTTATAAGGCATTTGTCAAATGCTTACTTTGTGCTAAACATTGTACTAAATGCTGGAGTAGATACAAGCTAATCAGGTTGGATACAGTCGAAGTCCCACAAGGGGCTCATAGTCTTAATCCTCATTTTACAGATAAGGTAACTGAGATACAGAAAACCTAAGTGACTTGCCCAAGGTCACACAGCAGACAAGTGCCCAAACTGGGGTTAGAACCAAGGTCCTTCTGACTCGCAAGCTACCCACTAAATCATTTTGCTTCTCACTTCTCTAGATTTAAAGGTCTTAAAACTCATCCCCCAGCTCCTCTCCTTGAAAAAATTCTATCGTGATTCTCTGTAGTGATAGTAGCACCTGGCTTCAATCCCATACTACCAAGCACAAGCAAGCAAAGTAAAAAAAACAGGAAAAGAAAAGCATCATAACATGATGTTGTCCACTGGATACTGTCACTGATTGTATGTTCATTATTAATTACTAGAGAGAAAGGCAAGGGTGATAAAAGACTCAAGAAAGGTTAAGTCCATATATAGATGGAAGGACAAGGGTTCTTAGAGCTACAGAAGATATAACTCCAACACTGATAAAGGACAATCTTATTACAATTCTTCCAAATGAGCTTTGTTACCACTTTCAGAGACAGAATATCAGGCTGGACCAATCATTGACCTGACACAGTGTGGTAGTTCTCATGTTCTTGTGCTCCATAATTGTAAACTATAGCAGGGAGTTTCTGTAAGCTCACTGAGGGAAGGGAATGTATCTGTTTATTGTTGTATTATAGTCTCTCAAGTGCTTCGTACACACAGTAATTGTTCAATAGATATGATTGACTGTCTGACTTACTGACTGAATATATTCTTGACAACTCCTAAGCACTTTGAGGAACTCAATTATAAAACTACCTAGTGAAAATCCAGCCTAGTTAAAAAAAAATTAGGAGCTCCTGCAGGAGCACATGAGCAAGTGATTAGATGATCATTTTCTAAATGATTCTGAAGTCTATTAGTTGCCTAACCCACTCTTTCTACATTATGGATCATGCCATGACTTAGAACGCCCACATTCTAGTTCCAAATTTTTTATATTTACTAGAAGTTTAGATTCTGACCCAAAGCAACTAAGTGTGCAGGGGATGGGTGTGATTGTTAAAGCCTGAAATGCAGGTAAAGGGGAGGTCAAGGTAAGAAACAGGGGCCTTCGGAGAGAGAGAGTTTGATGAAGGGGGTATTACTCTAAGATAGGAAGGATGAGAACGACAGCAGTGCAACTGGCCAGGCTGGTTCCTCCAGGAGACCAGGTCAAGGGAGGATTCATTATGAGAATGGTGTGTGTGTGTGTGTGTGTGTGTGTGTGTGTGTGTGTGTGTGTGTGTGTGTGTGTGTGTGTGTGTGCGTGTGTGTGTGTGTGTGAGTGTGTGTGGCGCTGGGCATGGGAGTATGAGGAGAAGATGTTGCTGTGTTTTGAATGCCAGAGGAGATGTCAGGGTTAACAAGAAAAATGAAGGAAGCCGTGAAAAATTGAGGAAACATATGGAAGAAGATGGAGGATTATGAAAGAAATAGGACAGGAAAGTAATCATGATATGAGAATAAAAAAGGTAGAACCAAAAGAGATAGAAGAAATACCATATAATTATGGGGGAAAGAAAAGGGAATATCAGGAGAAGCAGTATCCCTAGTGAATAGAGCATGGGCCTGGGAGTCAGAAGGAACTGGGTTCTAATCCTGACTCAGCCACTTGTCTGCTATATGACCTTGGGCAGGTCATGTATGTTCTCTGTGTCTCAGTTGACTCATTTGTAAAATGAGGAGTTAGACATTGAGCCCCATGTGAGACACGGACTGTATCCAACCTGATTACCTTGTATCTACTCCAGTGTTTGGTACAGTGCCTGGTGCATAGTAAGTGGTTAACAAATATCATTAAAAACTCAGAGAGAAAGAAAAAGACAGGGAAGGGGAAACACTCAAGAATCCTTTGAATTTTTCAGAGGATGCAACTAGGCTGTTAATATAGCTAAGATTTCCTTCTTGTAACTATCATCAAATGTCATAAGAAATGTCTCCACTAATATTTAAAGATAATCTGATATGAAATCATCATGTGCTTTTGCAGCATTCATGTATACTTCTTGTCTCTAAATTGAACACAGCCTAGTAGGTAGGGTGGATAGTTTCTGAATTGAAATGTTAATAGGGGATTTTAGGTGCTATTCTGGAATTGCTGATATTCTAAATCTTGATTCACCTTCCAGGCTGATAAATAATTGACAAAATTGGAAAAAAAATGAAAAATAATTTTAACTACAACCAGGCAATTGTTTTGTTTATTCTAGATTCCAATTATATAAAAACACTACCACATTTTAGACCTTTACCACCCACCCTCTCTTCAAACTTCATGCACTCAAATGCTACTTAAATTTCTAAATTAGGTAATCTGAAAATGAAGGATTTACTACCACCTCCTCAGAATTTCAGAACATTCTTGTAAAAGAAGGCATTATCACAATGGCTTCCCAGTTAGAACAATACAGAAGCATTTATATCTGTTTCTGAACTGATCCCTGGAGTTTGCCCTTAATGAAGAAATAACAGAAATTACCAATGCTCATCATGAAAAGTCCCTGGGTGAAATCTGAATAAGCAAAATATGACTCATGAGTGAAAAGAGGTGCTAACTGCTATTTCATTCAATCGTATTTATTGAGTGCTTACTGTGTGCAGAGCACTGTACTAAGTGCTTGGAATGTACAAGTTGGCCGCAATACAATTTCCATCCCAGAAATGGAGAGAAAGCCTAGTGTCCACTTTGATGCTTTTTAAATGATATTTGTTACACACTTACTATGTACCAAGCACTGTGCTGGGCTATAAACACGTTGATCAGTTTGCTCACAGTCCATATCCCACATGGGGCTCAGTCTTAATTCCCATGTTACAGTTAAAGTAATGGAGGCAAAGAGAAGTGAAGTGATTTGCCCAAGGTCACATAGCAGAGAAGTGGCTGAACCAGGATGAAAACCCAGGTACTCTGACTCCCAGGCCTGTGCTCTATTTACTAGGCCATGTTACGTCTCCAATGATATCAGAGCACTGTACTAAGAACGTGGGAGTGTACAATTTAACAATATAACGAACATATTCCCTGTCCACAACGAGTTTACAGTTTAGAGGGGAAGACAGACATTAGAATAAATAAATAAATTAGGGACACGTCCGTAAGTGGTGTGGGGCTGAGGACGGGAATGAATAAATTGAGCCAAAAGGGTTTGAGGAGACTGCAATTGTACTAGGATCTCTGGAAAGGAACAGGCAGAGATCTTTGAGCTTAGGATGGTCTGAAGGGGGAGAATCCATAATGAATTAAATTCCCAGACAATGGAATTGAAAGCCAGGCTCTAATATGGAGACAGGTTCACAGGACCAAGGATGTTCCGAAATTCTGAGGAATCAGCAGTAAGTCCTTCATTTTCAATTTAGGAATTTAAGAAGATTTGAGTGCACAGAATTTGAAAACAGGGTTGGTTGTGTACGTTTAAAATGTGGCAGTGCTATTATAAAATTGGAGCCCGGTGATTGAATAGTGGGGGAAGGTACCTTTCACCCTGCCCAGTCTCTTTGAAATAAACCTTGAAGAGACAATGTAGAATTACAGCAACCTATTCTGATATGTGTAATTAACTATCCTTGTAACCACTTAATAAATAATGTTGAATGATTGATTGATTGATTGATTGATGTCCCTGTAGGTTGTAAGTGAAGGAAAACAATTATTTTGTATTTTTACTTTTTGAAATATGTCCCACATCTTTTTGGGGGGCTATTTTTCTATTACTGTGAGATCCAGAAGTCCTTCACAAGAAGGAAAAGAATGATATCCTTTTCCTATAACACTCCTGATATTTTAATTAGACGAGACTTTCTTTTTTCTCTCAGAGATGAAGGAATCTTGTAAATTAAGAGCTGTGGTCTCAGAACAAAGCAGATCCTATAAAGTCTTTCCTCCAGATAGGAAAAGTCCTTGAGCTTGTGTGGTGTGATAGATCAACCATCCCAGTTATTTATTAATCCCACTAGACTCTGAGCCTCGTGTGGGACAGGGACAGTGTCTGACCTGATTATTTTGTATCTACCCTGCTGCTTGGCACATTATTATTATTGTTATTATTATTATTGTTATTATTATTATAATGGATCAAGCAGTGTGCTAGGCACTAGGTAAAGTATGATGAAGATAGTATTTATTAAGCACTTATGTGAGCAGAACACTGTATCAATGGCTTGGGAAAGTACAACACAATAAAAATTGTAAGCACAATCTCTGAACACAAGGGGCTTAGAGTCTACAGAGTGAAGCAGATAATAAAATAAAATCAACATATGTAGTTCCTACTCTGACTCAGAGTTTAGGTAGGAGGAGGGGAAGTGGTCACAATATTCATAGAAAAGGCTACCTCTCAAAAACTACTGAAGTCTTTGACTGCATTTAGTTTTTCATTGTATTTGCTAAGCATTAACTGCATGCCAGACACTGTATTAAACAGTGGGATAGATACAAGATAATCAGGTTGCACATAGTCTATGTCCCACGTGGAGCTCACAGTCTCAATCCACATGTTTTAGATGATGGAACTGAGGCACAGAGAAGTTATGTGATTTGCCCAAGGTCACATAGCAGAAACATGGTGGAGTCAGGATTAGAACCCAGGTCTTTCTGATCCCAAGCCTGTGCTATATCCACTGTATTCACTAAATCATTCTACTTCTCAATTTGCACCCTTTATTAATGCCTCCATCAGCCCCACAGCACTTATGTACATAGGCCTAATGATTTATTCGTATTAATGCCTGTCTCCCCCTCTAGACTGTAAGCTAATTGTGGGCAGGGAACTTATCTACAAGCTGTGTTGCATTGTACTTTCCCATGTGCTCAGGACTCTGCACCCACTAAGAGTTCAATGAATATAATTGAGTGATTGATTGAAGGCTACAATAACCCAGAAACTGTTCAAACAGTTAATCACCTTTCTAGGACCAACTGCCTGACCAGGCTGTCAGCTGTTTCCCTGAATAGCCTTGTTCTAAACAGATTTAGAGGCTGCGAGGATGACTCCAATTTGTTCCCACCCAGGATGGAGAAAAGCCCATTTTCTTCCTCTAACAGGTGGGTGAGAGAGCTGGGAATAGAGCAGGGAATGGACCTGGATAGCAGAGAGATCCCGAATGATGAGCAAATTCATGAACGAAAATACGATTGATATTAATGACTATCCCTGAAGCAACATTCTAGAAGGACTATTATAAAATAGAAGGAAAGTGAAGTGATCAGCCAGAGCTTCCTGGGGTGGAATTCATTCGTTCAATCATATTTATGGAGGGTTTACTGTGTTCAGAGTACTGTACTAAGCATTTGGGAAAGTACAGTGCATCAATAAAGAGAGATGATCCCTGCCCACAATGAGTTCACAGTCTAGAGGTGGGGAAACAGACATCAGTTACAAATAAACAGACTTGATCTTGAGCCATGCAGGGACCCAAACACAGAAACCAGAAATTACAATGCCCCCTCAGAAAGCATGTCTGAGGTGGAATAGCAATCAATCAATCAATGGTATTTATGTGCTATGTGCACAGCACTGCACTAAGAACTTGGGAGAGTTACAGAATATAGAAGTGAATTTTCTTTAACATGATAGTGTTTCCTTTGTCTTTTATTTAACTGGTCTTCCATCACCAGTTTAGAGTGTTGTTATTTTTCAATGCTTAATGAGACTTGACCAGAATCATATTTGTCATTAGCATTAATGATTCAGTTAGGTCTCCTCATATGGATCAATTTTAGACTGAGTAACTTGGGTTGTTAGACATGAGAGGCATTAAAATGCTACACTCCTCATTATAAAAAATGGCAAAATTACATATAGACAGAAGAGAATAATTTACAAAGATATGTGATAAATAATACGTTTGACTTTGCTCATCTTGCCCAGGTTTACATTGGTATATTTTAGAAAAATCAATCACTCATAAGGAATTCAGAATACAGACAAAAGTGGACAGCCAAAATCCTTTTTCAGGCAAAGGAGGAAGAGTTGGAGATATGCATCCAGATTTGCTCTCGTGCATTTTTGTTGGCCAAAGCAAGGCGTCATCCCTTTACCCTTTCTAGATTCTCTCAGCATTTCCATCTGCATACTTTTCTGTCAAAGCCACCCATTAGAATTGCAATAGACATAAAGGAAATTAAAATGAAATTCAGCATGCTTGTTTACTTAAATTAACTGGACCCTTTTACACTTTGACCTGCATTCCCATGTTAGAGGGTCAGTGTCATCATTAGCAGTTTTTAAGTGGTTGCTTCTTTAATTGTCTCAAACCATTTATTGAATGAAGACTCACCTAGGGGCAAGGGAATGAACAAATGAAGAGTGTGTTTTCTCAAGTGCAGAGGGCCCAAGAGTCTTTGATTTTGATTTTGAAGCCTCAAGATCTTTGGTCGGCTGGATATTACCCAGAGAGTAACCCACTGTGGGAGCTGGAAAGTGCATGATACCTTTTTTTTCAACCATACAATTTATGATAGTATCAAAAAAATAATTTCAGGGTCAAGGTCTCTGAGGAATATTGAAGCTGTTGAAAGAAGCAACTTGGTCAGGTTATAGTCATATTTATTGAAAACTTGCTATGCTCCTGGGAGAGTACAACAGAACAATAAACAGACACATTCCATGCCCATAATGAGCTTACATTCTAGATGGATATAACCAGATTTATCCACGTACAAAGGGGAGGTTTAAAGATCTAAGAAATTGATTTGAGAGATTTAAAAACAATATAAAACAGAGTAAAGGAGGCAAATAGAGGAATCAGAGAGATGAAATGAAGGTCTTAGTTTGATTGTGGACTGCAGGGTGATGGGCAGAGGAAGATCTGTGTTACTTCAGTTGATCCGGCTGCACCTGGGAGCACATCTTTACTGGAGCTTGCCCAGGTGAACCGTGGCATTGAACTCCGCTCTGGGGAGAAAGTATTGGTAATGAAGGCCGATATATGCACCAGGAAGGATGACAGAGAGGGCATCTGTGGAGCAAGAGAGTGCGTAGACTCCAAGCTCAGGATTGGGGTGTATCAGTAGATTGGCTGACTGGATTGTGAGTTCAGAAGATCATGGCACTACCCAAATGGGCTAAGGATGTCAAGAGAGGCCCAGGTCCAGCATCCCAAGTGGCTCCCGAGTACCATTAAGTCCTCTAGAGGTAATAAGGAAAGTCATACAGCACAGGACTAGGAATCATGGGACTTAAATTCTAATTTCAGTCCTGTCATTTGTCAGCAGTGTGACCTTGGGCTTCTCTGTGCCTCCGTTTTCTCACCTATAAAATGAGGATTAAATGCCTTTTTTTTCCTCTCTCTCTACAACTGTGATCCCCATGTGGCAGGGAGACTAAGTCTGATCTGATTTGACTGTATCTACCATAGTGCTTGGCACATAGTGGGCACTAAATGAATACCACGAACATCATCATCATTAATTTGGAATACTACAAAATGTTATCAATGTGAAACAGAATTTAACTTAAATGCCTCTGCCAGATAGCAGATTCAAAAAAGTGGGAGGGAAAGGAAAGAACAATTTTATTTGGTCAACAACTGAAATTTGAGAACTCTGTTCATAGCATTCTTCACCTCATTATTCCTCATGTTGTATATGAAAGTGTTCAACATGGGGCACACAAAGATATAAAAGAGAGCAAAGATTTTTCCCTGTTTATCTGACCACTCGGTGGGAGGTTTTAGATGCATGCAGAGAAGAGTCCCATAAAATATGGTGACAGTGGTCAGGTGGGAGCCACAGGTGTAGAAGGCTTTAAGTCTCCCTCAGCTGAACGGATCCTCAGAATGACAGCAAAGATGAAAGCATAGGAGATTAGAATGATCAAGAGAGAGCAGATGAGGTGAAACCAGAACCCACAAACATGGCAGTTTCTTTGACGAAGGTGTTGAAGCAAGACCGGACTAAGAGAGGAGGATCGGTACAGTAGAAGTCATTTACTTCATTAGAACCACAAAATGACAAACGGAGCAACAACACCATCTGGATCAAGCTATTAAGGAAGCTGTAGACATAAGGAGCCATCATACTGATGCAAACTCCCCTAGACATTTTGCTTCCATAAAGCAGCGGGCTGCAAATTGCCACATAGCGGTTGTAAACCATAGCCATTAGCAGGTACTGTTCGGTGATGGCCAGAGAGATGAAAATAGTAAATTGAATGAAACAACCAATAAAGGAAATGGTCTTCTTCTCTGATAAGAAATGCACCAACATGTGAGGGGAGATATTGCTGGCATAGCATAGATCCACGAAGGAGAGGTGGCTGAGGATTGTACATGGGATTGTGCAGTTTGGGAGTGATTCGAATGAGAACAATCATGCCGACATTCCCCACCACAGTTATGAGGTATACGGCAAGAAAAATTGCAAAGAGGATAGGGTACAGCTCTGAAGCAGGACTCTTGACAACTATGAGTCGAACATTTTTCTAGACTGTCAGGGAACATGCTGGCTAATTCTGTGCTATTGTCTGCTCTATGACCTTGAGCAAGTCACTTCACTTCTCTGTGCCTCAGTTACCTCATCTGTAAAATGGGGATTGAGACTTGCGCCCCATGTGGGATAGAGATTGGGTCCAATCACATTAGTGGTAGAAGCACCCAAGTGTTTAGTACAGTGCTCTGCACATTATAAGTGCTCAATAAATACCATTGATTGATTGATTTTCTCTACAGAATGCATTTACTCCTCCACATATGCATGATAATAATGATGATAATAATAATAATAACAATGATAACTGTGGTATTTGTTAAGGATTTACTATGTGCCAAACACTGTTCTAAGTGCTGGAGTAGATACAAGGTAATCAGATGAGCCACAATCCTGTCCTTCATGGGGCTCACAGTCTTATTCCCATTTTCCAGTTATGGCATGTGAGGCACAGAGAAGTGAAGTGACTTGCCCAAGATCACACAGCAGACATGTGCTGGAGCCAGGATTAGAAACCATGACCCCTGACTTCCAGGCTCGTGCCCTTTCCAATAGGCCATGCTGCTTCTACCTCAAACTGGGTTGGACACAGTGTCTATCTCACACTGTGAGCAGTCTCAATCCCCATTTTATCGATGAGGTAATTGAGGCACAGAGAAGTGAAGTAACTTGCCCAAGGTCACACAGCATACAAGTGGCAGAGTGGGGATTAGAACCCATGACCTTATGATTCCCAGGCCCGTGGTCTATCACTATGCCATGCTATTTTTCAACAGTGCTAACTACTCCTGGATGAAGTTTCCCTAGGTGGGAAGAATGGAGGTGATTATGCAAATGTGAGTGGAATTTAAGTCTATAAAAATGAATTTTTCTACATTTGCAAGCTGGTACAACTGAGCCTTGGCTTATAGTCCTCTCAAACCAAAGGAAGACACAGTAGCACTCGAATTTTGCCTGAAAATTATTAGACAAGCAAGTGGGCCCAGAGTATTCACTGTGCTGGACAACCAGTATTCCCTGGATCAATCAATCAATCAATCAATCGTATTTATTGAACACTTACTGTGTGCAGAGCACTGTACTAAGCCTGTGGGAAGTACAAGTTCGCAACATATAGAGACGGTCCCTACCCAACAGTGGGCTCACAGTCTAGAAGGGGGAGACAGAGAAAAAAACCAAACATATTAACAAAATAAAATAAATAGAATAGATATCTACAAGTAAAATGAATAAATAAATAGCGTAATAAATATGTACAAACATACATATAAACAGGTGCTGTGGGGAAAGGAAGGAGGTAAGACAGGGAGGATGAAGAGGGGGAGGAGGCAGAGAGGAAGGAGGCGGCTCAGTCTGGGAAGGCCTCCTGGAGGAGGTGAGCTCTCAGTAGGGCCCTGAAGGGAGGAAGAGATTTAGCTTGGCGGATGTTGGGAGGGAGGGCATTCCAGGCCAGGGGGAAGAGGTGGGCCGGGGGTCGACGGCGGGACAGGCGAGAACGAGGCACGGTGAGGAGATTAGCGGCAGAGGAGTGGAGGGTGCGGGCTGGGCTGTAGAAGGAGAGAAGGGAGGTGAGGTAGGAGGGGGCGAGGTGATGGAGAGCCTTGAAGCCGAGGATGAGGGTGAGGAGTTTCTGGATCCCAGAGCCACCCGTTTTCCTCAAGGCTCTGTACCTGCTCTAGTCTGTCAGGAACCAATAGAGGTCAAATCCAGGATCCAGATTGGTTTTTTTCATAGTGTTAGTCACAGAGATGGGCAGTCTGGGAGCAAGGTTGGGTGACCGAACCTTCTATCTATCCCAATTATTCTTCTTATTCCCTTTGGAGCTTGGGAGGCTGGGGGCCATCCCAGGAGCCGTGGTTCCAAGGGATGCTCCCTGTAGATGGGACAGACTCAGAGCAAGTACACAAGGGTGCTGTGAAGTCAAGGCAACGTTTTGGACAGTGACCCTCCTATTTGACAAATTCCTCAAAAAAATTGACCACCTTCAAGTCAACTTATCTAAGTGACTATGCACTTTCCCAAATGTAATAAAACTCTACTTCAGCAAAGCTAGAAAAGAACGGGAGGGAATTGTGCTTTTCAATCACTTAGTATAGTGCTTTGCACACAGTAAGTGCTCAATAAAGTGAATGAATGAGGGAATCGGGTAGGGTGAGACCTTCCTATCACCTCCACCCATCTCTCACCGCAGCTGCAGCTAGCCATCCCACCCGGTATTGGTCAAGGAAACCAAACAAAAAAGGTTACCCGAAGCCTAGCATATTTTGTGCAGGTCATAGCTCAGCAAGTCCCTGACATATTATATACCCCTTAAAAGCACCCAGATGTTCGCGGTGTCTCTAATGGGTTGCCCAGTAAAAGTGTCCCTGTGTGGGTGGGTTGGCATTGCCCCACTACCTTTTATTTTACCAAGTATCAGTTTCAAATAACTAAGTATTGATTAGACCTGCGTCCAGTATTAATTATTCCTGATGTTGCTTTTAACCATAGCAAAGGATATGAAGATGCTTAATTAATTTAATTCCTAAGATTTTATGAAAGTGCCACATCGTCTTAAAAGTAAAAGACTGATAAAAATCTAAAATAGGAACTTATTAAAGATCAGGTTTAAATTTACCTTTTGACTTGGCTTAAAACTGCAAAATGTGAATTTCCCAGTAAATCTTTCTTTGGTCGCTGGTTTTTTTTATTCCAGAAATTTATTCCTAAAACAGAAAATACTCTCTAACAATCAATCAATCACCAATCCTCATCATCAATGGTATTTATTGAGTGTGTATTATGTGCAGACCACTGTGCTAAGCACTTGGGAAATTACAACAGAGTTGGCAGACACGTTCCCTGCCCACAATGAGTTTACAGTCTAGAGGGAGAGACAACCATTAATATAAGTATATAGTTTTCAGTGGTATTTATTGAGTGCTAACAATGTTCAGATCACTGTACTAAGAGCTTAGGAGTGTATAATACAACTGAGTTGGTGCACATTTCCATGCATAGTTACTCCGACTGAGTTTCAGGAAATTATTTCCCCTTAGGACAGGCTGCCATTTTTAAGAGGTGGATTAGAGCTCCAAAACCAGTCCTTTCCCCTCACTGTTGCCTAGCTAATGTCTTGCAATCTTCCTGATGCTTTGAAATGGCCCAGGCAGATCCCAAGTGAGGGAGTGGTGGCTACTGCCAAGATTTTAACTGCAGGACTTTCTAGAAATAACTAGCATCCTTGGGGTGAGTTTCCTTTGGAATAACTAAATGGAAATCCAGGAAGCTGAAGGGACTTGCCATGGGTTGACCAGAAAGTTTGTGACTGAGCATGGCTAACCATTAACAGCCCCTTCATTTTTTCCACTGCAAAGTGAAGAATCGTTGTTGGGTGGACATATCATGGTCTTGACTTCTCTATCTACACTCACTCCCTTGGTGAACTCATTTGCTCCCACGGCTTCAACTATCATCTCTACGCTGATGACACCCAAATCTACATCTCTGCCCCTGCTCTCTCTCCCTCCCTCCAGGCTCGTATCTCCTCCTGCCTTTAGGACATCTCCACCTGGATGTCAGCCCGCCATCTAAAACTCAACATGTCAAAGACTGAACTCCTTATATTCCCTCCCAAACGCTGCCCTCTCCCTAACTTTCCCATCACTGTTGACGGCACTACCACCCTTCCCGTCTCATAGGCCCGCAACCTTGGCGTCATCCTCGACTCCGCTCTCTCGTTCACCCCTCACATCCAATCCGTCACCAAAACCTGCTGGTCTCACCTCTGCAACATCGCCAAGATCCGCCCTTACCCCTCCATCCAAACTGCTACGCTGATCGTTCAATCTCTAATCCTATACCGACTAGATTACTGCATCAGCCTCCTCTCCGATCTCCCATCCTCCTGTCTCTCCCCACTTCAATCCATACTTCATGCCGCTGCCCGGATAGTCTTTGTGCAGAAACGCTCTGGGCATGTTACTCCCCTCCTCAAAAATCTCCAATGGCTACCAATCAACCTACGCATCGGGCAAAAACTCCTCACCCTCGGCTTCAAGGCTCTCCATCACCTCGCCCCCTCCTACCTCACCTCCCTCCTCTCCTTTTACAGCCCAGCCCGCACCCTCCACTCCTCTGCCGCTAATCTCTTCACTGTGCCTCGTTCTCGCCTGTCCCGCCATCGACCCCCGGCCCACGTCATTCCCCTGGCCTGGAATGCCCTCCCTCCGCACATCCGCCAAGCTAGCTCTCTTCTTCCCTTCAAAGCCCTACTGAGAGCTCACCTCCTCCAGGAGGCCTTCCCATACTGAGCCCCTCCTTCCTCTCCACCTCCTCCCCCTCCCCATTCCCCCACCTTACTTCCTTCTCCTCCCCACAGCACCTGTATATATGTATATATGTTTGTACATATTTATTACTCTATTCATTTTACTTTTACATATTTATTCTATTTTATTTTGTTAATGTGTTTTGTTTTGTTGTCTGTCTCCCCCTTCTATACTGTGAGCCCGCTGTTGGGTAGGGACCGTCTCTATATGTTGCCAACTTGTACTTCCCAAGCGCTTAGTACAGCGCTCTGCACACAATAAGTGCTCAATAAATACGATTGAATGAATTGACTGTTCCTGCTGCATTGTCTTTTCAGCCACTGAAAAACGCATACGTGAATTTCACTGTCAGTGGCCTCTCCTTTGAATGAGTAGAGCAGCTATATGCTTAATTCCCTGAGATTCACTGCATCACCTCTGTATGCTATGAAAATCACCACAGAAAGAACTTTACCCACTTGATTGTCAACTCCTTGAGGAGAGGGGCCATTTTTACCAACTCTATCTTGTGGTTCCCTCCCAGGTTTTGAGTTCAGTGCTCTTCACACAGTAAATACTCACTAAATACCACTTGTTGAATGACGATCCTAATGTTCTGGTTTCTTCTGTCTGTTGATGACTTTCCTTAGAGCACCTTTCAATTTCTGGTTTCTCAATCAGGGGATTGAGTATGCGTGTGATTACTATGTAGACTAACGCAATGACCTTTCCACCAGCCTGAGAGGCACCAGACTGAGGCCCCATGTACACAAAGATGGCCATCCCATAGAAGAGAGCCACCATGGTCAAGTGAGAAACAAATCAAAAACTCCCTGCACCTCCCCACAGTGCAATGTCTCCCAAGGATGGACAGGAGGATGTGGGCATAGGAGACCACGATGAGGAGAGAAGGAATGAAGACTATAATGAGGCTGAAGACAAACACCACCATCTGCAGGAGGGAATTGTTTGTACACATCAGCCTCAAGGCTATTGGCACTTCACAGAAGAAATGGTTTAATACATTGGGCCCACAGTAGCATTGGGGTTTGAAGTCGGGGTTCCAGGCAGATGACAGTAATTATGACAACGTTTCCAGCCAATGTTAGCAGGTAGAAGAACAAGAAAATGATGAAAAGCATAAGCTGGACCCTTGGCTGGACAGAGCGTCCCAGAAAAATAAATTCAGTAACGTATTGTTTAATTTTTCCTTCTCCATTTTGCGATCTAGTTTCCTTGGGGGAAAAAAAATGTTGAATTCCAATTAACTGTAGGGGAAATACAACAACTAACACATTAGTGTGTAGCAAACAAAGAGAATGAGAAAGGATACGGTCTAACTCCTAAACAACAAATATGATTGTTTTGTCATAAAAAGACTCTTTTTGGTTTCTCCCTTTTAGGGGAAATGGTTTCCTGTCAAGAACAGAACATCAAATATGATTGAATACATAGAACATGCAGCATCAAGCATATTGCAAAGAAGAATACTAAGAACAGCAGATATATCTATGCAAATACAGGGGTTCCTATTAACAGAGTTGGTTCTCCTCTTTCCAAACTCATGGTGAAGAGAAAAAAGCCAATTCATCTTAGGGTTACCCTATTTGTAAACACTTTTATATCTGTTTCCCCCACTAGAGGATAAGATCATTAAGGACAGGGAGCATGCTTAATTCAGTACATGCCTTGCAGTGGAAACTCAACAAATAACAATATTATAACTATTTTTCCTATAACTAGAGAAGTGCTGTTGCCTGATTCAACATTCTGTCAACCCAGCTCAAAGCATAACAGCAGCTACTTT
Source organism: Tachyglossus aculeatus (assembly GCF_015852505.1). Taxonomy (NCBI): domain Eukaryota; kingdom Metazoa; phylum Chordata; class Mammalia; order Monotremata; family Tachyglossidae; genus Tachyglossus; species Tachyglossus aculeatus. The sequence goes on along the minus strand of NW_024044829.1, from coordinate 13,959,003 downwards.
GTATACATCCTGTACCACAGGACGCAGGTTTGGGAATTGTAGAGAAGAAATGAAGCATTCATCCTTCCATGACTTCACCACAACTCCCTTTGTGGAAGGAGTTGGACTCTATTTTCTGACTGATTTCTGTATTTTGGACGGAATTGATGGGAATGAAATCCACTGAGGATTCTTGACAGCTCTAAATTCTTTTCTTTCCAGGATCCTCAACAGATTCACATTAGCAGTGGTCCAGAATCTTCAGTCCAATACTTTCATTATTATTACGTCTATCTTGACGTCATCATCGTCAACTGCTTTTATTGAATATATTCTATGCTCAGGGCCCTATAATAAGATTTTGGGAATAAGCCATAGAGGCGAAAGACAGAGTCAAATAACTTGAAATGTAATGGGGAAAACAAGTGGATACAAATTGCCAAATATACAACAGATAAAATAGCATAAGAAGAAACATAATAAAAAAATGAAGCAATTAATATATGTCACTGAATGATGAATCAACAGATTAATATCCACGTGAGAGTTTAAATGGGTAACAGAATAGTATGAAAGGACAAAAAATATCCTTCTGGTTCTCTGTAACTTTCAACTTTTGAGCCCTCATGGCAGAGAGAAATCTCAACCATGCCCACATAACCCATGAAGGTGTGGATTATGTGTCTCTGGAATGCACATCACTCCTACTGTGAATGTAACAACTGAAACTTGAAGCAGTGAGTGAAGAAATTATACAGTGAATTTAGTTAAGTAATCCAATGCAAAAAAAGGCATTTCATTCTGAAATAGGTAGATAACCATCTCACTTTCCAGCTCATTTTGCGTGGAGAGCTACAACCTGAGAAGGCTTTTTCACAGGTAGTCAAGATCACTCAATGGCATTTATTGGGTGCTTACTGTGTGCAGAGCACTGTATTAAGCACTTGGTAGAGTACAATGCTACGAGACTGGTAGACATGATCCCTTCCCAAAAGGTGTTTAAAGTCTAACCTGAAAGAGAGACATTAAAACAATTTATGGATACATCTGTAAGTGCCATGGGGCTGAGGGTAGAGTGAGTATCAAGTCCTTAAAGGGTATGATTCAAGTACATGAGTGACACAGAAAGGAGAGGACGTAGGGAAATGGAGGGCTTAGTCAGGAAAGACCTCTGAAGAAGATGTGATTTGAATAAGGCTTTGAAGGTGGAGAAAATGGTGGTCAGTCACATAGGAAGGGGAGGGAGTTCCAGGCCAGAGGGAGGTTATGGGCAAGGGGTCAACAGCAAGATAGAGTTCAAGTTACAGTGAGTGGGTTGGTGTTGGAGGGTTGTAGTAGAAAATCAGTAGGTAATGGGCCTATGCACTTCTATCTGTACTCTTTAACCCCTTGACATTCACCCCACCCTCAACCCCAAGCACTTCTGTACATATTCATAACTTATATTAATGTCCATCTCCCCCTCTAGACGTTAGCTCCTTGTGTGCAGGGAACATGTCCACTAACTCTGTCATAGTGTACTCTCCCAGGCTCTTAGTACAGTGTCTTGCCCACAGTAATCAGTAAATATCAATGATTTGATTGAGGTAAGATAGAAGGGGGCAAGCTGATCGAGTGCTTTAAACCCAACAATTCTGGCAGAGTTGGATTGGAGATCTTTGGGCAGTGGGAAGTCATTTTAGACTGTGAGCCCACTGTTGGGTAGGGACTGTCTCTATATGTTGCCAACTTGTACTTCCCAAGCTCTTAGTACAGTGCTCTGCACACAGTAAGTGCTCAATAAATATGATTGATTGATTGATTGATTTTTAGAGAAATGATCCAAGCAGCATAGTGAAGTGAGGACTGAAGTAGAAATAGTATTGCAATAGTCAGGTTGGGATAGAATAAGTGCTTGGATCAACATAGTGGCTGTTTGGATGGAGAGTGAAGGGTGGATTTTTAACAGTATTGTGAAGGTTGCACCGACAGGATTTGGTGATGGATAAAATATGTATTCATTCATTCATTCAATCGTATTTATTGAGGGCTTACTGTGTGCAGAGCACTGTACTAAGCTCTTAGGAAGTACAAGTTGGCAACATATAGAGATGGTATACTTCAATCTATACTTCATGCCGCTGCCCGGATTGTCTTTGTCCAGAAACGCTCTGAGCATGTTACTCCCCTCCTCAAAAAAATCTCCAGTGGCTACCAATCAATCTGCGCATCAGGCAGAAACTCCTCATCCTCGGCTTCAAGGCTCTCCATCACCTCGCCCCCTCCTACCTCACCTCCCTTCTCTCCTTCTACAGCCAAGCCCACACCCTCCGCTCCTCTGCCTCTAATCTCCTCACCGTGCCTCGTTCTCGCCTGTCCCGCCATCGCCCCCCGGCCCACGTCATCCTCCTGGCCTGGAATGCCCTCCCTCTGCCCATCCGCCAAGCTAGCTCTCTTCCTCCCTTCAAGGCCCTACTGAGAGCTCACCTTCCCCAGGAGGCCTTCCCAGACTGAGCCCCCTCCTTCCTCTCAATCAATTAATCAATCAATCAATCGTATTTATTGAGTGCTTACTATGTGCAGAGCACTGTACTAAGCGCTTGGGAAGTACAAATTGGCATCACATAGAGACAGTCCCTACCCAACAGTGGGCTCACAGTCTAAAAGGGGGAGACAGAGAACAGAACCAAACATACCAACAAAATAAAATAAGTAGGATAGAAATGTACAAGTAAAATAAATAAATAAATAAATAAATAGAGTAATAAATATGTACAACCATATATACATATATACAGGTGCTGTGGGGAAGGGAAGGAGGTAAGACGGGGGGATGGAGAGGGGGACGAGGGGGAGAGGAAAGAAGGGGCTCAGTCTGGGAAGGCCTCCTGGAGGAGGTGAGCTCTCAGCAGGGCCTTGAAGGGAGGAAGAGAGCTAGCTTGGCGGATGGGCAGAGGGAGGGCATTCCAGGCCCGGGGGATGACGTGGGCCGGGGGTCGATGGCGGGACAGGCGAGAGCGAGGTACAGTGAGGAGATTAGTGGTGGAGGAGCGGAGGGTGCGGGCTGGGCAGTAGAAGGAGAGAAGGGAGGTGAGGTAGGAGGGGGCGAGGTGATGGACAGCCTTGAAGCCCATGGTGAGGAGTTTCTGCCTGATGCGCAGATTGATCGGTAGCCATTGGAGGTTTTTGAGGAGGGGAGTAATATGTTCAGAGCGTTTCTGGACAAAGATAATCCGGGCAGCAGCAGGAAGTATGGATTGAAGTGGAGAGAGACACGAGGATGGGAGATCAGAGAGAAGGCTAGTGCAGTAGTCCAGACGGAATAGGATGAGAGCTTGAATTAGCAGGGTAGCGGTTTGGATGGAGAGGAAAGGGCGGATCTTGGCAATGTTGCGGAGCTGAGACCGGCAGGTTTTGGTGACGGCTTGGATGTGAGGGGTGAATGAGAGAGCGGAGTCGAGGATGACACCAAGTTTGCGGGCTTGTGAGACGGGAAGGATGGTAGTGCCGTCAACAGAGATGGGAAAGTCAGGGAGAGTACAAGGTTTGGGAGGGAAGACAAGGAGCTCAGTCTTCGACATGTTGAGCTTTAGGTGGCGGGCGGACATCCAGATGGAGATGTCCTGAAGGCAGGAGGAGATGCCAGCCTGGAGGGAGGGGGAGAGAGCAGGGGCGGAGATGTAGATCTGGGTGTCATCAGCGTAGAGATGATAGTTGAAGCCGTGGGAGCGAATGAGGTCACCAAGGGAGTGAGTGTATATTGAGAACAGAAGGGGACCAAGCACTGAACCTTGGGGAACCCCCACAGTAAGAGGATGGGAGGGGGAGGAGGAGCCTGCAAAAGAGACTGAGAAAGAACGACCGGAGAGATAAGAGGAGAACCAGGAGAGGACGGAGTCTGTGAAGCCAAGGTCAGATAACGTGTTGAGGAGAAGGGGGTGGTCCACAGTGTCAAAGGCAGCTGAGAGGTCGAGGAGGATTAGGACAGAGTATGAGCCGTTGGATTTGGCAAGCAGGAGGTCATTGGTGACCTTTGAGAGTGCAGTTTCCGTGGAATGAAGGGGACGGAAGCCAGACTGGAGGGGGTCGAGGAGAGAGTTGTTGTTGAGGAATTCTAGGCAGCGCTTGTAGACAACTCGTTCAAGGAGTTTGGAAAGGAATGGTAGGAGGGATATGGGACGATAACTAGAAGGTGAGGTGGGGTCAAGAGAGGGTTTTTTTAGGATGGGAGAGACATGGGCATGTTTGAAGGCAGAGGGGAAGAAACCAGTGGAGAGTGAGCGGTTGAAGATGGAAGTTAAGGAGGGGAGAAGGGATGGAGCGAGAGATTTCATAAGATGAGAGGGAATGGGGTCAGAAGCACAGGTGGCCGGAGTAGCACTTGAGAGGAGGGAGGAGAGTTCCTCTGAGGATACCGCTGGGAAGGATGGGAGAGTAGCAGAGAGTGTTGAGAGCCGGGGGGTTGGAGAAAGGGGGGAAGAGACTTTGGGGAGGTCGGACCTGATGGATTTAATTTTGTTAATGAAGTAGGAGGCCAGATCGTTGGGGGTGAGGGAAGGAGGAGGGGGAGGAACCGGGGGCCTGAGAAGGGAGTTGAATGTATGGAAGAGCTGGAGGGGGTGATGGGCATGGGTGTCAATAAGGGACACCCCCTCTCCATCCCCCGTCTAACCTCCTTCCCTTCCCCACAGCACCTGTATATATGTATATATGTTTTTACATATTTATTACTCTATTTATTTTACTTTTACCTATCTATTCCATTTATTTTATTTTGTTAATATGTTTGATTTTGTTCTCTGTCTCGCCCTTCTAGACTGTGAGCCCACTGTTGGGTAGGGACTGTCTCTATATGTTGCCAACTAGTACTTCTCAAGCGCCTAGTACAGTGTTCTACACACAGTATAAGCTCAATAAATACGATTGATTGATTGATTGATGGTTCCAACCCAATCGGGGGCTCACAGTCTAGAAGGGGATGTAGGCAGATGAATTAAGAACAGTATTTAAAATTATGACTTATGAGACAGGCCCATGTTCTATCTACTAGACCATGCTGATTCAGCAATCCATTTCAATATCCACAAATATTGAAAGGGCAATACTTCGCCATAGTGAGTTAGATGCGATTTTTACTCTTCTGCAGAGGTCTTTCAGTTGACAGGACTTTATGTGTCTCAGAAGGTCACATCACCAAATGTCTTTCCTAATTGTTCTCAAAGTGAAATTCTGAGAAATTGTGAGAAGTAGTGTGGCCTAGTGGAAAGAGCATGGGCCTGGGAGTCAAAGGACATGGGTTCTAATCTCAACTCCACCACTTGTCTTCGGTGTGACCTGGGGCACGTCACTTCACTTCTCTGTGCCCTCAATTATTTCATCTTTAAAATGGGAATTAAGACTGTGAGCCCTACGTGGGACCGTGACTGTGTCCAACCAAATTATCTTGTATTTATCCCAGCGCTTAGTACAGTACCTGGAACATAGTACGTGCTTAACAATTAACCCAATTTTTTCACAAAAAATTGTGACTACTGTCATCTTAAACATTTCCACATTTCAGAAATGATCAAGTTAATTAACTTTTCCAGCATAATGAGCTCTGAGGTTTTACAGAAAAAAAATCCTTGTGCATTTAATTAGTTTTAACTTTTTTAACCTATTTTTTATAAATCATGCCCCCAGTCATTAACTATCGCATTTGTAAAAAATGATCTTGCATCCACATATTGATTGATGAATGAGTCTCAGTTTATTCCTTAAGCTGTAGATACATCATTTGAATAATTTGTATCATTGAGAAGCAGCATGGTTCAGTGGAAAGAGCACGGGCTTTGGAGTCAGAGGCTGTGGGTTCAAATCCCGGCTCTGCCAATTGTCAGCTGTGTGATTTGGGGCAAGTCACTTAACTTCTCTGTGCCTCAGTTACCTCATCTGTAAAATGGGGATTAAGACTGTGAGCCCCACGTGGGACAACCTGATCACCTTGTAACCTCCCCAGCGCTTAGAACAGTGCTTTGCACATAGTAATTGCTTAATAAATGTCATTATTATTATTATTATTTGCTTATTAATGACATTTATTCCCCACTTACAAGGTACTCAGAACCAGCAAAGTGAAAAGATATAGAATCCTGCCAGTTCTGGATTCATAGTGGTAAATAAAGTGAGAAGCTGCGTGCTCTAGTGGACAGAATATGGGCCTGGGAGTCAGAAGGAGCTGGGTTCTAACCCTGAATCTACCACTTGTCTGCTTTGTGACCTTGGGTAAATCACTTAACTTCTCTCTACCTCAGTTACCTTATCTATAAATTGGGATTAAAACTATGAGCTCCATGTGGGACATGGACTGTGCCCCAACCTAATTAGCTTGAAACAACCTGATTGTATCTTGTCCAGTGTTTAGTTCAGTGCCTGGCACATTGTAAGCACTTAGCAAATGCCACAAAAAACTATAAAACTAAGTTATTATAGTACTGCATCTTGTACTTGCAGTCGTTCATAATAATGAGCCATGTAAATAAATGTATTTATTTTAGAGATATTAGAAATTGAGAAGACAACCAAGAAAATCAGGAAGACAGAGAAGCATCTGACTCAGTGGAAAGAGCCTGGGCATGGGAGTCAGAGGTCATGGGTTTGAATCCCGACTTTGCCGCATGTCTGCTGTGTGACCTTGGGCAAGTCACTTAACTTCTCTGAGCCTCAGTTAACTCATCTGTAAAATGGGGATTAAGACTGTGAGCCCCACGTGGGACAACTCGATCACCTTGTATCCCCCCAGTGCTTAGAACAGTGCTTTGCACACAGAAAGTGCTTAACAAATGACATTATTATTATTATTATTATTATTATTATTATTATTATTATTATTATTATCAGCAGCAGCATCTTGGGACTGGGATCCAGAACACAGATTCAGATAACAGGAGAGACAGAGATGTCACTGAGAGGCTGAGACTAGAGAAAATCATGGCTTGAGTCACGGGGTATGTGTCAAGATTTCAATTTAGAGAGAAATGATCTTGGGTGGAGAAGTAGCATGGCCCATTGGATAGAACACAGACCTGGGTGTCAGAAGGACCTTTGTTTCAATCTCAGCTACACCACCTGTCTGCTGTGTGACCTTGGGCAAGTCACTTAACTTCTCTGTGCTTCAGTTCACTCATCTGTAAAATGGGAATTAAGAATGTGAGCCTTATGTGGCCAGGGACTCTGTCCAACGCGATTGTCTTGTATCTGTCTCAGCACTTAGGAAGGTGCCTGGTACAAAATAAATGCTTAATGAATCCCACAATTATTATTATTACTTCATGGTGAGTTGAGGTAAAGCAAGTTATAGCCTACTAGAATAGCCCTGCTTCTATTGCATCTGACCAGGAGCCTGATTATTATAGTATCAAACTTAGTAAAGTGTGCAGTTTGCACCATGTGTAAAAAATGTGTTAAACTTAATGTCCTTCATCATATTGCTTCCTGGGATAACAGGTGAGCCAGATGGATAGGCTCCATGTGAAGACCTAAATGGTGACACCCCCTCAGGGTGTCCGGGAGAGATATCTTCTAAGAGCAGAAAACAATGGAACTGTAACTGGTAAATTAGGGGCATTATGCAGAAGAAGCTCAATGTAATGGTCAACAACCTCTGCTATTCACTGTTATCTGAAAGCCCTGGCTATCCCTTTTAAACAGGGAATCCCATACTGGTCTCAGTCTGTACTTGGCTGCTAACTGTTATCTGACAGGACAACACAGACAGCCCGAGCAGAATGAGACCTTTTAAATAGGAACGCTCGTGTTGGTTTTAAGCCCATCGTTGGACTGAGTACTGATCATCCACAGAAGGAAATTCTCAACTTCCCTGTGTTGAGGGCTTAATGGTGCCAGAGATCTCATTGTCCGTGGACTGAGGCCTTAATACGAGCAGGATTCCTTACTATTAATGTTTTCTGTTCACTAATAAATGTTTCCTTACTGGAATACTGAATATCGTGGCTAATTCCATTGGTAAAGCTGAGTCACGAACCCCCTTGTCCCTAATTGACTCTTCTGGGACATAGTACTGACCCAAAAGGAAATATATATCTTGAGGAATGTCTGGGACTTTGGTGGACCAGGGCACTTCAATGCATGGAAAACACTGGAAATGAACAAGTTAATACCAAAGCAATTCCACTGTAACTAAAATGAGCAACAAAGGCATAGGAACATCCATTTCACTGAAAAGAAGTAGCCAGACAGTTTGGGACTTAATTTAGATGCATGCAAATAAGTTGATGGTTTACCTGCCCTTTCCAAGTCTGCATATAGGATGCAAGCCCACCGAAGCTGCAAACCAGCTAAAATGAAGATCTTCAAATACAAATACAAAAGAAAAGATGCCAATAAAAATATGATCACAACAATAGAAAAATAGCATAGATATTTCCTCTTCTTTGAGTCATGCGTCTGCCTGGTATATTACAATTAAAAAACGTCTCCAGGCTCCAATGCATCAGGACTTTGGTACCTGGTAGATGTAAAACCCACTGAAACTCCCAAGCCATCGTGGAGCATTTACAGTGACTCATTTTTTTAGATCCTGAGGGACACTGTTCCAGGCCTATAATTCATGCTAATTATTACTTCTCAGAGATGTCCATTCAAAATCTGATAATTAAAACTGTAGCAAAGCTCAGATTTCACTTAGCATGTCCTCACATATGTTCTCAGGATTGCCTTCAATCAGTCACATAATTGAATGGTGTAATTGTGCACCCATCAACTTGTGAGTGCTATGAAACTGTAATCACCTTGCCCATTTGGGTGATGGTTTTTCTAGAATGTATTATTTGGTGATTGCCTTTTTTGCCCATTTCATTTTCTGGTTCCTTAGGATACCATACAAGGATGACATTTTAGCCACTCAGTACCAGAGAAGGATGAAAAATCTGGAACCAACAGTACGGGGTCTGCTTTGGGTAAGACTGAGAAGTAGAAAAATTGTAGATATCCTGTTCCTTGAAGGGTGACTGTTCTTCCCTCAGTGTTCTCAATTATAAAATTTTGTCCATAATGGGAAACTGTTTTTTCCCTTTACATTCTTTCAAAATTGGAATGAATCAAGGGAAAAAATGACCAGATTAAATCAACAACGGTTCCAACTCTGTCAAGACTGTATTTATTTGGGAAATTAAACTATTAGAGTTTTGGGAAATTGTCACAGTAATACTTTAAGGAAGGAGAAGACATATCTTGGACTCAACTTGTTCAACTGACATCTAAGAACTGAGATAAAGAAGCACCATGACCTAGTAGATAGAGCATAGGCCTGGGAGTGAGAAGGACATGGGTTCTAATCCCAGTTCCAGCACTTTTCTGATGAGTGATCTCGGACACATCACTTAACTTCTCTGTGCCTCAGTTACCTCATCTGTAAAACGAGGATTAGGAATGTGAGCCCCATTTGGGAAATAGACTGTGTCAGACCTGATTACCTTATATCGACCCCAGTGCTTAGAACAGTTCATGGTACATAGTAAGCACTTCACAAAAATGCCATTTGAATAAAACAAAAACTGGTGACAGAATCTTAACCTGATGGAGAGAGTGTGAAATGGGGCAAGATATTTCACTCTGTTGCTATGTCAAGCACATAACAAGAGTTCAGGATCCCATATTATCATTATCTAGTAAATTTATGAAATTATTTATGATACATCATTTGTCTTTATGTGCCTATTGCAAAATTGTTCTTTGCCAGAATGGAACACAGTTGAGTATATATTTCTTCCCTGTGCCCATAGTGGCTATGGTATTTTCACATCCTGATTAATTTTTTTCCAAGCAATTATCATGCCTCTGAATCCCAAGACTTTTCTTTTTCTTTCTGTATCATTATCGAAGCTTGGAAGACTGGGTTCATGGGCTACAGGTTCATCCTGAAGGAAAGAAAGACCATTAAACATGAACAAATTTTTATGAATGTAACATCAATGCATCTTTACCTGAGTAATCAATCATTAAGACTTACTGATTGACTACTGTAGGCATAGCAATCAATTAATCGGTCCATGGTATTTATTAAGTGCTTACAATGTGCAGAGCACTTTATCATGTTCTTGAGAGAGTGCAATATAATACAGTTGGTAGACCCGATCCCTGCCCACAAGGAACTTACAATCTATTGGGGAGAGTCATTAAAAATCATAGGGAAAGTAACAAGAGTTAAAAGGATATGCGTGTATGTAAGAGCATGGGTGATGGAGAAAGAAAAGGGAAGGGAAATAAGGGTTGGAAACTGAGAGGTTAGTCATGGAAGTCTTCTTGGAGAAGATATGATTTTAGTAGGGCTTTGAAGACGGGGAGAATGGTTGTCTCAGATATGAAGAGGGAGAGAGTTTGAGGCAGGAAGGAGAACATGAGCAAGGGGTCTATGGAAAGAGAGACAAAATTGAAGTACAACAAGAAATTTGGTGTTAGAAGAGAGAGGTGCAAGGGCTAGTTTTGTAATGGGAGCTGACTAAGATCCTTAAAAGTAATGGTGCAGTATGTCTGTTTGATGTGGAGATGCATGGACAACGATTGGAGAGGAGCAGGGAGGAGTGCACAGAATATTTTTTTTAGAAAAATTAGTCAGGTAGCAAAATGAAATTTGGACTGGGAGTTGGGAGAGGCTGCAGGCAGAGAGGTCAGTGAGAAGGCTGTTACAGTAGTCAAGGCAGGATCAGACAAAAAGACTGTATTAAGCACTTGAAAGAGCTTAGTGGAATTTGTAAGCACGGTCCCTGTCCTCAAGGATCTTACATCTAGCAGGGAGGACAAACAGTAAAGTGATTTATAGATAGGAAGAAGGAGAGAAGAGAGATTTGTCATGAGTTACTACTTAACAAATAAAGAATGTAAAATATATGAAGGGAGAGTGAGTTCCAGGCATATAGGAGAGGTTGTGAGCAATACTACTACTACTACAACTACTACTGCTACTACTAATAATAATGGTATTTGTTAAGTGCTTACTATGTGCCAAGCACTGTTCTAAGCACTGGGGTAGATACAAGGTAACCAGGTTGCCCCACATGGGGCTCATAGTCAATCCCCATTTTATGGATGAGGTAACTGAGGCACAGAGAAGTTAAGTGACTTGCCCAAGGTCATACAGAAGACAAGTGGCAGAGCCAGGATTGGAACCCATGACCTCTGACTCCCAAGCCCTAGCTCTTTCCACTATGCCACACTACTTTCAAGAGGCATAGTGAGTAGATTGGTTTGGGTGGAACGAAGAGTCCGAGGGAGGTTTATAGTAGGAGAAGTGAGTTAATAAATTGGAAGGAGGGAGTTGAGAATGCATTGAGTACTTAACCCCAAATCAGGTGGATGTGGGGTCTAATTTTGGCTCTGTCACTTGTCTGCTGTATGGGCAAGTCACTTAACTTCTCTGTCCCTCAGTTGCCTCATCTATTAAATGGGGATGAAAACTGTGAGCCCCTTATGGGACAGGTACTGTGTCTTACCTGAGTGGCTTGTAGCTTATATCCCTCTAGGTGCTTAATACAGTGCCTGACACATAGTAAATTCCTGTCAAATATCATGAAAAAAATGAAGTATTTTATCCCCTTTTTACAGATGAGGAAACTGAGGTGAAGTGGAATTAAGTGAATTGATCAAGGTGACAAAGCAGAGTGTTAGTGGGAAAGAGAATCAGAGGAGAGTGAGGGAAACTGGTGGAGGGAAATTGGAGATCGTATCAGGAGATGCTGTATTGGAAAAAGACCCCATACTGGTTATCTAACTTTGATCAGGGACCAATCGCTAAATTCAATAAACAAGCCTGTTAATAAAAGTAATTGATAATTATGTTATTTATTAATCACTTATTATGTGCCAGGCACTGTACTAAGTGCTGGAGTGGATACAAGAAAATTGGGTTGGACACAGTCCCTGTCCCATACGAGGCTCACAGTCTCAAATCACCATTTTACAGATGAGGTAACTGAGGCACAAAAAAGCCAAGTGACCAGCCCAAAGTCACATAGCAGACAGGTGGCAGAGCCGGAATTAGAACCCATGAACTTTCAATTCCCAGGCCCGTGCTCTATCCACTAGGCCACACTGCTTTTGTTGTGGCAGATGCACCTGTCAAACTCAAATACAAATTGAATCCAATCTTACATTCTCAGAAGCAATACACAGTTCACCTTGACTGAGACCCTGACATCTATCATGGAAAATCAATAAGGTACCTGCAGTTCTCATTTCAGTAACAAAAAAAGCACATTTTTAAGAATTTGGAAATCCATTTTTAACATCTCCAGGCAAAGGAAACTAGATGGGTGTAACTTTGGTAAAGGGAGAATTTGGTTGTTATCCCTGTGACCAACTGCTCAGTTACTAGTCTCACTGGTCATTAGTGTCACCCGCCCACTTCCCAAATGAAAAATAAAACAGAAAACACACACACACACACACACACACACACACACACACACACACACACACACATGCAAGCCATGTCAATCAGAGACTGGATGGCCATCTCACTTGAGGAAAGAAAAATACCTCCCTGAAGGCCAGTTTTACTTGTCATAAATTTCTGAGGTCACTGCAAGCATGAGCAAGGGGCAGCTGGTAGGTTCTCACTGAGGGAAGGTCTTTGAGATCTTTCCAGGCACACTGTCAACAGTGTTGCCCTTGTTTTCTGAGTATGGTGACAGCTGTTAGTTCATGGGTTGCAAAGACAAATAATGAGATAATTTCACTAGGCTTTAACAAGTTTTTTTGCTTTCTAATCAGTAAAATTGCCATGAAGGAGAACACTAAGATTTGAATTAATATAAATGGCATGGACTGTGGAAATTCCACTAGCTTTTGTCAGGTGGTGTAAAGCCTGCCATATACACAGTATTTGTTAAGTCCTCTCTATATGCCAGACACTATACGAAGCACTGGGATAGATACAAGATAATCATGTTGGACACAGTCCCTGTCCCACATAGGGCTCACAATCTTATTCCCCAGAGCAGTGCGATCTAGAGGATAGAGCAGAGGTCTGGGAGTCAGAAGGACCTGGGTTCTCATCCAAGGCCTGCCACTTGTCTGCTGGTAACCTTAAGTCACTTTACTTCTTTGTTCCTCAGTTACCTCGTCTGTAAAACTGGGAATTAAGACTGTGAGTCCCGTGTGGGACATGGACTGTGTCTAACCTGATCAGCTTGTATCTACCCCAGCACTTAATACAGTGTCTGGCACATCGTGAAAAAAGTTATAGATGAGGTGACAGAATCACAGAGAAGTTAAGTGACTTATCGAAGGTCACACAGAAGGACAAGTCGAGGAGCTTGATCTTTCAGTTTAGTACCTAATGTTCTGCCATGGATGTTTATTCATTCATTCAATCATATTTATTGAGTTCTTACTATGTGCAGAGTATTGTACTAAGCTCTTGGAAAGTACAATTCGGCAACAGATAGAGACAATCCCTACCCAACAATGGGCTAACAGTCTAGAAGGGGGAGACAGACAGCAAAACAAAACAAGTAGATAGACACGAATAGCATCAAAATAGATGAATAGAAGTGTAGAATTATAGATATTGCTCTTCCTCTGTTCTAGGGTTTCATTTTTCTTCTTATGCCATGCCACCTTTCTTGCTTGACCACCAAACAGTAATAATGACTGTGGTATTGTTGTTGTCTTATGCTGTCTAGTCATGTCTGAACCATAGCAGTGCCATGAACACATCTCTCCCAGAACGCCCCGCTTCCATATGCAATCATTCTACTGGTGTATCCATAGAGTTTTCTTGGTAAAAATACCCAAGTGGTTTACCATTGCCTCCTTCTGCACAGTAAACGAGTTTCTGCCCTTGACTGTCTTCCATGCTGCTGCTGCCCAGCACAGGTGATTTTTGACTTGTAGAAGATTGCTTTCCACTCACCACCCACTGCCCAAGCTAGGAATGAAATGGGTATGCCTCTGCTTGACTCTTCTACCCATAGTCAATACTAGTAGTGTACTCAAAACTCTCCTGGTGTGACTCTGAGAGGGTAACGTGGCATTGGTTGAGCGCACACTATATGCCAAGCACTGTTGTAAGCAATCATTATAATCAGGTTGAATATCTCCAGTGGCTACCAATCAACCTACGCATCAAGCAGAAACTCCTCACCCTAGGCTTCAAGGCTCTCCATCACCTTGCCCCCTCCTACCTCACCTCCCTTCTCTCCTTCTACAGCCCAGCCCGCACCCTCCACTCCTCTGCAGCTAATCTCCTCACCATGCTTCGTTCTCACCTGTCCCGCCATCGACCCCCGGCCCACATAATCCCCCTGGCCTGGAATGCCCTCCCTCCCCACATTCGCTAAGCTAGCTCTCTTCCTCCCTTCAAGGCCCTGTCGAGAGCTCACCTCCTCCAGAAGGCCTTCCCAGACTGAACCTCCTCCTTCCTTCCCCCCTCCTCCCCCTTTCCATCCCCCCACCTTACCTCCTTCCCTTCCCCACAGCACCTATATATGTTTGTACGTATTTATTACTCTATTTATCGATTTATTTTACTTGTACATATTTATTCTATTTATTTTATTCTGTTAATATGTTTTGTTCTGTTGTCTGTCTACCCCTTCTAGACTGTGAGCCCACTGTTGGGTAGGGACCGTCTCAACATGTTGCCAACTTGTACTTCCCAAACGCTTAGTACAGTGCTCTTCACACAGTAAGCACTCAATAAATACGATTGAATGAATACCGTCCCTGTCCCACATGGGACTAACAGTCAAAAATAGAAGAACAAGCATTTAAGCCCCATTTAACAGGCGAGTCTCCCATGTAGAGACTGTGAACTCGGGGTGAGACAGAAACTGTGTCCAACCCGATTATCTCATATCAACCACAGGGCTTAGTACATTACCTGGACCATAGTAAGCACTTAACAGATTCCATAATTATTATGAGAAAACTGAAACCCAGGGAAATTAAGTGGCTTGTACAAGGTCACTGTGCAGGTGACTCAAAAACCCATATTCTTTCCAATGACTAATGCTGCCTCTTTTTCAGCACAGTTCAGATACCAGGAATACCAACTTGGGGTAGAAGAGCAGTGGCACTAGCCCTAAAGATAGTGAACCAAGAGGAAGCAGACCATTTTGGGTGATGGTGGAAGATCAAGACTCAGGAATGGTGATCCAAGATGAGGCATCACCCAGAAATAGCAATGTCTCTCTTCATTTGCTTCACCCTAACTCACACCCGGCACTCCTCCCAAGTTCACCATCTAATTACACCTCCCTCTTAACTCTTTTACCTCCAACTCTCTCACCTCTTTCGACTCCAACACCTTGTTCATCACTGTTCCCCTTGCCTGGAACTTCCTACCATTTCAAATCTACCAGGTCACACCTCTCGTCATCCTCAAAATACTCTTTTTCCAGTAACTCTTCCTCAGTTTATTCACAACGTGCAGTAATAATTAATAATAATTATAAATATTATCATCATTATCATACCCGATAATTATCATATTATTATATTATATAATCAATATGGTACTTGTTAAGTGCTTACTATGTGGCAAGCACTGTTCTAAGCACTTGTGGATAGAGCAGAGGCCTGGGAATCAGAAGGACCTGGATTCTCATCCTAGGTCTGTCACTTGTCAGCTAGTGACCTTGAGCAAGTCACTTCACTTCTCTGTTCCTCAGTTACCTCACCTGTCAACTGGGAATTAAGACTGTGAGTCCCATATGGGACAGAGACTGTATCTAACCTGATCAGCTTACATCTACCCCAGGACTTAATACAGTATCTGGTACATAGTAAGAACTTCACAAATACTTTGAAAAATACATTGTAGATGAGGTGACAGAGTCACAGAAAAGTTAAACAGGTTGGACATAGTCCCTGTTTCACATGGGACTCACAGTCTTAATCCCCATATTACAGATGAGGTAATTGAGGCCTAGAGAAGTTAAGTGATGGGCCCAAGGTCACAAAGCAGGCATGTGCAGAGCTAAGATTAGAACCCAAGTTAACCCAGTCCAACAGCCACCAATATCACTTTTGCTCATCCTCACCAAATATATCCATATAGCTGTAGATTCAATTGCATATTCAATTTCTTCAGCCACTTGATCCTGACATATTTCAACTACTGCCAACAGTAATGATTGTGGTGTTCATAAAACACTTACTATATGCCAAGCACTTTTCTAAGTGCTGGGGTAAATGCAAGATAATCAGGCGAGACACAATCCCTGCCCCACAATGTGCTCACAGGCTACGTTGGAGGGGGGACAGGAATTGAATCCCCATTTTACAGATGAATAAATTGAGGCACAGCATAATTATGTGACTTGCCCATGGTCACAGAGCAGACAAATGGCAGATCCAGGATTAGAGCCTAGATCCTCTTACTTTCAGGCCTGTACTCTTTCCTCTAGGTCACACTACTTCTCTAATTTTATATCCTTATTTTTCCTCCTACTCATCATTTGCACATGGTGAAGGCAGAGAATGTTGTAGAAGCAGCGTTGCCTAGCGGATGGGCCTGGGAGTCAGAAAGACCTGGGTTCTAATCTCAGCCACCTGGGTTCTAATCCTGGCCCCACCACTTGTCTGCTCCGTGACCTTGGGCAAGTTACTTAACTTCCCTGTGCTTTAGTTGTTGATGATGATAGTATTTTTAAACACTTACTATGTGCCAAGCACTGTTCTAAGTGTTGGGGTAGATGCAAGGTAATCAGGTTGTCCCATGTGGGGTTTACAGTCTTAATCCCTATTTTACAGATAAGGTAACTGAGGCCCAGAGAAGTGAAGTGACTTGCCCAAAGTCACAGAGCAGACAAGCGACAAAGCCAGGATTAGAACCCATGACCCATGACTCTTTTAGACTGTGAGCCCACTCTTTTAGACTGTGAGCCCACTGTTGGGTAGGGACTGTCTCTATATGTTGCCAATTTGTACTTCCCAAGCGCTTAGCACAGTGCTCTGCACACAGTAAGCGCTCAATAAATACGATTGATGATGATGATGACCTCTGACTCCCAAGCCCGTGCTCTTTCCACTAAACCACGCTTGAGGTCATCTGGCCATCTGTCTGAAGGTCACTGGGGGGAGGTCCCCGTGGCTGGAGTTTCCCGTTAGGGTAATGTGCGGAAGCAGGAAGGGCTGGCCGTGCGGGCTCTTTCGGGGCTCGGCTCCACTTCTTCCATTGTGCCGGCCCGGGCCGCGCCGCGCCCGGCCGGCCACGAGGCCTGACGCCGCCGCCTCTTACTGCCCTCTGACGGGCTACGGCCGCAAATGCAGCCCGGCTCTGCCCAACCCAGCCGTCGCCGCCAACGCCGCAGCATCTTACTGTCCTCTGATGGGCTACGGTCGCAACTGCGGCCCTGCGCGGCAACTCGTCACCCCGTGGGCCGCTCTGGCCGGGAATGGCCTGTTCGGTCACGCTGCTAGGCGGCCAGGTTCCCCGCTCTATGGCGTTCAAATAATAATAATAATAATGATATTTGTGAAGCACTTGCTAGGTGCCAAACACTGTTCTAAGCGCTAGGGTGGATATACGGTAATCAGGTTGTCCCACGTGGGGCTCACATACTTAATCCCCATTTTACAGATGAGGTCACTGAGGCACAGAGATGTGAACTGACTTGCCCAATGTCACACAGCTTACAAGTGGCAGAGCCGGGACGGCAGCCGGCCAGGATTGTGTAACCTTGAGTCTTGGCAGAAGGGCCAGAGAATTTTTCCCCATTATTTTGTCACTGCTCTAAGCGCTGGGGTAGATAAAGGGAAATCAGTTTGTCCCACGTGGGGCTCACACTTGTAATCTCCATTTTAAAGATGAGGTAACTGATGCACAGAGAAGTCAAGTGACTTGCCCAAGGTCACAGAGCAGACAAGTGGCAGAGGCAGGATTAGAACCCACATCCTCTGACTCCCAAGCCCGCGCTCTATTCGCTAAGCCATGCTGCTTCTCTTAGTACAGTGCTCTGCACACAGTAAGTGCTCAATAAATACCACTGAATTAATTAATTAATTAATTAATGGAAGAGCACTTTGAGCTCCAAGGAGAGAAGATTCCCCCCTCCTTCCCCAAGAAATCTAAGGATTTTGTTCTGACAGGAGTCACTGCTACTTGCAGCATCTCAGGCTCTGCCACTTGCCCACTGTGTGACACTGGGCAAGTTGCTTAACTTCTCTGTGCCTCAGTTTGCTCATTTGTAAAAATAGGGATCAGATACCAGTTCTCTCTTTCCCTTAATCTGTGAGCTCCATGTGAGGCAAGGACTGGATCTGATCTGCTTATTTTTAAACCAGTGCACAGTACAGTGCTTGACACATGGTAAGTACTTAGCAAATACCAATAATATTTCTTGAGCCTTTATCGTTTGCAGAGCAGTGTACTAAACGTTTGAAGAGTGCAATGTATTAATTTGGTAGACGTGTTCCCTACCCACAAATTGACAGTCTAGAGATTATTACTATTTTCTAAACCACCCCAGGGAGGCAGACTCCTCTATCAATCGACCTAAGGTACTGTCCACTTCCGTAATCTTTTGCCTCCTCTGAAGAGAAGGTCCCAATGTTAAGCAGATGACTGGAAATCTTGTTACCTGGGTTACTATTCCTCTCCGGCCTCTTGGGGCAAATGGCTAATAAAGGTAGTGGCTAAGGGCTATTGCCAAAATTGCTTGGAGCCTTTACACTGTTAAAGTCTAGGCCTGCTGAGAATGTTCTAGTTTGCAGAAGTTGAAGAGGGAGTAGGGTAATTTGTGTTGATGTGGCACTGAAATGATAATAATAATTGTGGCATTTGTTAATCGCTTACTATGTGCCAGGCCCTGTAAGAAGGACTGGAGTAGATGCAAGCTAATCAGGCTGGACACAGTCCTTGTCCCACATGGGGCTTCAGTCTTAATCCCTATTTTACAGATGAGGTAACTAAGGCACAGAGAAATTTAGTGGATTGTCCAAGGTCACACAGCAGACAGGCGACAGATCTGGGATTAGAACCCATGTCCTACAACTCCCAGGCCCATGTGCTATCCTGGGCCATGCAGCTTTCCCTTGACCTGCCACAATCTAAGACCTGAGTTCATCCTCCACCTTCCACTATTTCATCTTCAGATTTCTTATCAAGGGGAGCTAGAACATTTTAGCAGACCAATGGTAGCAGCAGAACAGTGTTTCTGTAGGACCTTTGATAGGCAGGTGTTATTGGAGTGAAGCTGTCAATCGTGGTGATTAGAATGAACACAACACTCCAAGGCACCTGAAGGCATCCAACTGCTAGCTGGAGTAGCCTGAGGATTTCGGCAGGATCAAAGTCTATACCTTCATCCTCTCTTCCTCAATGCAGAAAAATGGGGGTTAAGTCTGTGAACCTCATGTGGGACATGGACTGTGTCCAACCTGATTACTCTTTATCAGCCCCAGAGCTTAATACAGTGCCTAGCACCTAGTAAGCACTTAACAAAATCCATAAAAATTAAAAATGCATGTTTTGAACTAGCCCACCTCCACAGTAGAGTCCTTTGCACTCAGCAGGTGCTCAATAAATACCATCAGTTACCATCTTTTAGACTGTGAGCCCACTCTTTTAGAATGTGAGCCCACTCTTTTAGACTGTGATCCCACTGTTGGGCAGGGACTGTCTCTATATGTTGCCAACCTGTACTTCCCAAGCGCTTAGTACAGTGCTCTGCACACCGTAAGCACTCAATAAATACGATTGATTGATCGATCAGTTGATTGATAATGACTACTTCAAATCATCAAACCAGTTCTATTCCATTTCACCACTTCCTGGGCAAGTCCTTAGTCTTCCCAAGCTTCCATTTCCCCAAAGAAAGGTTGCAAATAATAAAGACTCTCCCTTAGTCTCCTCCCAGGGGCATTCTGAGGATGAATGAAATCAATGGAGGAAACCAGCTCTCAAATATTCATAGCACATTAACTTTTCCCAAGGTGTTTACCATCACATCAAGTAATGACTCTTATCAAGTCTCCTGGAAAATGTAATCTAATGTGAAGTGATAGAAACTCCCGGCTGAACCAGGAAAATCAGGCTCCAGTCTGGACTCAGGCACTGATTTACAACAGAAGAGAAAGAGACAATCCCTTTATCTTGCATAGTTTGTAATCTAACTGGGGAGAGAGGAGACTATAAATTGCCAAACGTACAGTAAATAATTTATTGGATAATTTCCAGTCACTGATGTAACCTGGGCCTTAGTTTCCTCATTTGTATAACGGAGATAATTTTCCTTGCTCTAACCCACTTCACCAGAAGGCAAAGAGAACAAATGAGAATAGAGCTTGGTGACAGACAGGCACTTCTGGAAACTCAGATAATTTTTTCCTTGATCATTCCCATTTTATAGGTGAAAAAACTGAGATAAAGAAGTGTTCAGTGGTTCAGTATCACAGAGCAAGCCAGTGGCACAAGTAATAGAATTCCTCCTTTCAGTATGTTTTTGGGTACAAGAAAAGAATGTCCAGATCCTGAGGGAGTCTATACCTGTCTATACTGGCACATAAATAGGAAAGGAATATCCATAGGTACTAATCTCCAAGGCTACCATACTTTACTGAGATTTCTGTTGAATCTGGAGTCTGAGCAATTAAGACGTTAAACTGACAGACTTGGTAATATTAACAAGAGAAAGTACTTAACTTGACCTCTTTTTCCCAATGCTAAGAACAGGCCCTAAATCCCAGTGGTTGTTATCGAGCTCCACTCTAAAAAGCTGCATCAGGCTTTATTAACATTGATTGGGTGCTCAGAGATAGGCAATTACACAACTTGAAAGCACTTTTTCTTCTACCTCATAAATGAATTGCAAAGAACCTAATTAGACCCAGAAGACTGTAAATAAGGACACTTCAGGAACAATAATTAATCATGATTCAATCTATCTTTCTGGTCACAGTTTAGACT